>NC_082375.1:695785-739290 GCF_027477595.1 Haemorhous mexicanus | reverse complement strand
TGGGACCCCCAAACCCACCCCAAACCCACCCCCACACACCCCAAACCCACCCCCACACACCCCAAACCCTGGGACCCCCAAACACACCCCCAGACACCCCAAACACACCCCCACACACCCCAAACCCACCCCCACACACCCCAAACCCACCCCCAGACACCCCAAACACACCCCCAGACACCCCAAACACACCCCCACACACCCCAAACCCACCCCCACACACCCCAAACACACCCCCACACACCCCAAACCCACCCCCAGACACCCCAAACACACCCCCACACACCCCAAACCCACCCCCACACACCCCAAACCCACCCCCAAACACACCCCAAACCCACCCCAAACCCAGGAACCCCCAAACCCACCCCCACACACCCCAAACCCACCCCCACACACCCCAAACCCACCCCAAACCCACCCCCAAACACACCCCAAACCCACCCCCACACACCCCAAACCCACCCCCAAACCCTGGGAACCCCCAAACCCACAGGGACCCCCAAAAGGCACCCAAAAATCTCCTGGAAGTCTTAAAAATATTCGGGAGGTGAAAATAACCCCAAGGGACTCCCCCAAACCTGCAGGGACCTGTCCTGGCCCTGTCCCTCACCTGTCCCTCCCCTGTCTCACCTGTCCCCTCTGTCCCACTTGTCCCAGCCCTGTCCCTCACCTGTCCCTCCCCTGTCTTACCTGTCCCTCCCCTGTCCCACCTGTCCCTCACCTGTCCCACCTGTCCCTCACCTGTCTCACCTGTCCCTCCCCTGTTTTACCTGTCCCTCCGCTGTCCCTCACCCTTCCCTCCCCTGTCCCTCCCCTGTCCCCTCTGTCCTACCTGTCCCCAGCTGTCCCAGCCCTGTCCCTCACCTGTCCCTCCCCTGTCCCCTCTGTCCCTCCCCTGTCCCTCACCTGTGCCCACCTGTGCCAGGTTACGAGCTCTCCAAGGTGGAGGGCAAGACGGGCACCCCCGAGAAGCCGCTCTCGGACCTGGGGCTGCTCTCCTACCGCAGTTACTGGTCCCAGACCATCCTGGAGATCCTCATGGGGCTCAAGGCCGAGGCCGGCGAGCGGCCCCAGATCACCATCAAGTGAGACACGCCCCCTTCCCGCCGCCACGCCCCCTTCCCGCCGCCACGCCCCTTCCTTGCGGCCACATTCCCCTTATAAAGCCACACCCTGCACTGAGCTCCGCCCACCACAGAGCAATGCCCAATATGGGCAGCTTGCCCAGGCCACACCCCTTTCCCTGAGGCTCCACCCCTTCCCAAAGCTCCGCCCACCACAGAGCAATGCCCAATATGGGCAGCTTGCCCAGGCCACACCCCTTTTCCTGAGGCTCCACCCCTTCCCAAAGCTCCGCCCACCACAGAGCAATGCCCAATATGGGCAGCTTGCCCAGGCCACACCCCTTTCCCTGAGGCTCCACCCCTTCCCAAAGCTCCGCCCACCACAGAGCAATGCCCAATATAGGCGGCTCAGGCCCTGCCCCTTCATAAAGCCACGCCTCTTTTCCTGAGGCTCCACCCCTTCCCAAAGCTCTGCCCACACAGGAATACCCAATATGGGCGGCTCATCAGGCCACGCCCACTTGCAGAAGACACACCCTTTTGCGCCAAGGGAACCACGCCCTCCTCAAAGCTCCACCCACCACACAGCCACACCCAACACAAGGCCACACCCCTGAGACTCCACCCACCTGTCAATCAATGCTCAGCATTGCAGAACACCTCCAGGCCACGCCTCCAGATTTAAACCACGCCCCCATATTTGAGGCTCCACCCCCTCATTTTCCCAACCTGGGGGGGGTTTGGGGGTGCCAGGTGGGTCTGGGGGTGTGGGGGGGAGTCTGGGGGGCGCTGGGGGGTCAGGGGGCTTTGGGGGGGGTCTGGGGGGGTCAGGGGGTGTTTGGGGGTCGGGGGGGGGTCAGGGGGTGTTGGGGGGGGTCAGGGGGTGTTGGGGGGGGTCAGGGGGTGCAGCCCCCCCTCATTTCCCCCTCCCCCAGTGAGATCAGCGAGATCACCAGCATCAAGAAGGAGGACGTGATCTCCACCCTGCAGTACCTGAACCTCATCAACTACTACAAGGTGCGGCCCCACACACCTGGGGGGGCCCCACACACCTGGGGGGGTCCCACACACCTGGGGGGACCTGGGGTGGGGGCCCAACACACCTGGGGGGGCCATGAAATATCTCCCTGTGTCCGCCTTTGGACACCTGAGTGCCACACAAAACTGTGCCTCACCTGTGCACACCTGTGGAGGGTCAGTGCATCCTGACACACCTGTACACACCTGTAGGGTCAGTACATCCTGACACACCTGTACACACCTGTCTCACCTGTGCACACGTGTATGCACCTGTGCACACCTGTCCCACCTGCAGGGTCAGTACATCCTTACACACCTGTCCCACCTGTGCACACCTGTCCCACCTGTCTCACCTGTGCACACCTGTAGGGTCAGTACATCCTGACACACCTGTACACACCTGTCCCACCTGTGCACACCTGTCCCACCTGTCCCCGCAGGGTCAGTACATCCTGACACACCTGTACACACCTGACTCACCTGTCCCCGCAGGGTCAGTATATCCTGACACACCTGTACACACCTGACTCACCTGTGCACACCTGTATGCGCCTGTGCACACCTGTCTCACCTGCAGGGTCAGTACATCCTTACACAACTGTCCCACCTATGCACACCTGTCCCACCTGTCCCCGCAGGGTCAGTGCATCCTGACACACCTGTACACACCTGTGCACATTTGTCTCACCTGTGCACACCTGTAGGGTCAGTACATCCTGACACACCTGTACACACCTGTCCCACCTGTCCCCGCAGGGTCAGTACATCCTGACACACCTGTCCCACCTGTCTCACCTGCAGGGTCAGTACATCCTGACACACCTGTACACACCTGTCCCACCTGTCCCCGCAGGGTCAGTACATCCTGACACACCTGTCCCACCTGTCCCCGCAGGGTCAGTACATCCTGACACACCTGTCCCACCTGTCCCCGCAGGGTCAGTACATCCTGACACACCTGTCCCACCTGTCCCACCTGTCCCCGCAGGGTCAGTACATCCTGACACACCTGTGCACACCTGTCCCACCTGTCCCCGCAGGGTCAGTACATCCTGACACACCTGTCCCACCTGTCCCCGCAGGGTCAGTACATCCTGACACACCTGTCCCACCTGTCCCCGCAGGGTCAGTACATCCTGACACACCTGACACACCTGACCCACCTGTCCCCGCAGGGTCAGTACATCCTGACACACCTGTCCCACCTGTGCACACCTGTCCCTGCAGGGTCAGTACATCCTGACACACCTGTCCCACCTGTCCCTGCAGGGTCAGTACATCCTGACACACCTGTGCACACCTGTCCCTGCAGGGTCAGTACATCCTGACACACCTGTCCCACCTGTCCCCGCAGGGTCAGTACATCCTGACACACCTGTCCCACCTGTCCCACCTGTCCCCACAGGGTCAGTACATCCTGTCCCACCTGTCCCACCTGTCCCCGCAGGGTCAGTACATCCTGACACACCTGTCCCACCTGTCCCACCTGTCCCCACAGGGTCAGTACATCCTGTCCCACCTGTCCCACCTGTCCCCGCAGGGTCAGTACATCCTGACACACCTGTCCCACCTGTCCCCGCAGGATCAGTGCATCCTGACACACCTGTACACACCTGTCCCACCTGTGCACACCTGTCCCACCTGTCCCCACAGGGTCAGTACATCCTGACACACCTGTCCCACCTGTTCCTGCAGGGTCAGTACATCCTGACACACCTGTCCCACCTGTCCCACCTGTCCCCGCAGGGTCAGTACATCCTGACACACCTGTCCCACCTGTCCCACCTGTCCCCGCAGGGTCAGTACATCCTGACACACCTGTCCCACCTGTCCCACCTGTCCCCGCAGGGTCAGTACATCCTGACACACCTGTACATACCTGTCCCACCTGTCCCCGCAGGGTCAGTACATCCTGACGCTCTCCGAGGACATCGTCGAGGGCCACGAGCGCGCCATGCTCAAGCGCCTGCTGCGCATCGACGCCAAGTGCCTGCACTTCACCCCCAAGGACTGGAGCAAGCGCGGCAAGTGGTGAGGCCACGCCCCGGCCACGCCCACCCGGGCCACGCCCATCCGGGCCACGCCTCGGCGGACCACGCCCTGCCGGACCACGCCCTGGCAGGCCACACCCCAGGCACGCCCTGCCAGGCTGGGCCGCACCCTGCCCGGCCACGCCCCACCGGGCCACGCCCCATTCGTTACGTGGTGCCGCTCATTAAAAAACACCTGGCCCCGCCCACACCTGGCGCTGCAAATCCTTTATTGGCCATTAAAAGGGTGGGGTGTTATCAGGCCACACCCACTGTGGGAGTGGCACTAGGTGAGGGTGTGGCTTTGGGAGGCTCCACCCACAGCAGGAGTGGCTTCATTTGTGGGTGGAGCCTCCTCTGAACATATCTGGTCTTTTAATTAAAGTAGGTGGAGCTTCCACAGGCTCCACCCACACTGGGAGGAGCTTCAGGCGCTCTGTGTTAAATAAGCCCCACCCACTGGGTGCGGCCAGCTCTGTTAATGAGATGGGTGTGGCTTTAAAGGCTCTGCCCATTCTGGGTGTGGCTCCAGTTGGTCCATAGATGTCATGGGGAGAAGCTCCACCCCTTCTGGGTGTGGCCTGTCATGGCTCCACCTCCTCATCGCCATCCTCGGTCACAGGGGCGTGGAGCTGGGGGAGGGGCAGGGTGAGGGGGGGCTCAGGGACCCCCAAATGAGACCCCAGACCCCCCCAAACCTGACCCTGGATCCCCAAATGTGACCCCAGACCCCCCAAAGAGACCCCAGCCCCCCAAAATGTGACCTCAACCTCCCCAGATGTGACCCTGGAGCCCCCAGATGTGACCCCAAACCCCCCAAGGTGACCCCAGCCCCCCCCAGTGCGCCCCCAGCCCCCCCAAATGAGACCTCCACTCCCCCCATATGACCCTGGACCCCCCAAACTTGACCTAAACCCCCAAAAATGGGATCCCAACCCCCCCAAACCCGACCCCAGCCCCCCCAAAGGTGCCCCCCTGCCCCCCCAAAGTTGCCCCCAGACTCACGGCCTGGGCCAGGGGTCCCCACTGCAGGGCCCGGGCCAGGCCCCGCCCGGGGGGGGGGGCGCTGTCACCCCCCCAGTCCGTGATGGCCCCGAAGGTCCCTGTCACTGTCACCGACCCGGCCTGGGGGGCAAAGGGCAGGGGGGACACGGGGCTGAGACCCCCGGGGGGGGCTGAGACCCCCGGGAGGGGAAGAGAGGGGGGGGGGGGGTGTCTCTGCCCCACGGGGGAATTCTGGGGGTCTCTGCCTCACCTGGGGGTCCCCGAGCTCGCCCAGGGGGGGCTCTCCGGGCTCCCCCCCCCTCAGCACGACCCCCGTGTAGCCGGGGGGCAGCGGCAGCTCGCGACCCCCCAGACGGCGCCCCCGGAACGAGGCCCAGAGCTCTGGGGGAAGGAGGGGGGGGGGGGGGTACTGAGTGAGGTGGGGAGGGACCCTCAAAAACCTCCCCGGGACCCCCAAACCCGCCCCCAGCCCATTCCCGAGCCCCCCCACCTCACTCCCGCCCCCCCAAATGCAGGAGCCCCCTCAGGATCCCCCCCAGTCTGAGCCCTCACCGCCGCCCGGGCCGGGCCGGGCCCGCAGGAAGGCGGCCACGGGCGCGGGCCCGTCGTGCTGGATCCGGCAGGGCAGGAGCTGGACAGGGAGCGGCTCCGGGGGAGCCCCGGGGGGGACCCGGACCCGAACCGGAACCGCCATTTTTGAGAGGGGAAATTGGGGAGGGTGGAAGTGACGTCACAGGAAGCCGGAAGCGGTATGGAAGCGTCCAGGGAGGAAACAAAGATGGCGGTGCTCATAGGAGGAAAGATGGCGGAAGTTGGAGGGGCAAGGAATGATGGGGGATGTAGTTTTGGGTCGGACTCCTGGCTGAGACTCCGCCCCCGTGTACTGGGACCCTCCCCAGACCTCCAGGGACACCCCCAGCCCTATGGGAGCCCCCAGAGCCCCCCGGGACCCCCCCTCACAGAGCCGGACACGGATTTTGCGCTTTCCAAGTTTATTTTGGGGGGGAGGAGGTCACAAAACGGGGAGTGGGGATGCCATGTCCCGACACGCCCCCCCCTCGCTATGTCGCGACAGCTCAGGCCCCGCCCTCCCCCCGCAGCAGCCGCGCGAGCAGCAGGACCCCTCCCCAGCGCTGCCCCCGCACCCGCCCCTCCCCCCCCGGCCCCCCCCGCGCCAGGACCACCCCCCGGGGGGGGGCGGCGGCCGCCAGCGCCCACCCCCCTCCCCCCTCCGCCCCTCCCCCCGCGGGGACCAGCAGGGGGGCGAGCGCGGGGGGAGGGGCGGCCGCGCCCCCCCCCAGCACCAGGAGGGTCTCGGGGCCCCCCCCCAGCGCCCCCCAGAGCGCCTCGAAGGCGCGGCGGGCGAGGGGGGGGTCCCAGGGCGGGGGGAGGGCGAGGGGGCGGAGCCGGACCCCCAGGGGCAGCTCCAGCGGCGGGAGGGGCGCCAGGAACGAGCCCCCTCCCCCTTTTTGGGGGTCGCCCCCACCCGGGCTGAAAACCGCGGCGGCCTCGAGCGAGGGGGGCAGGGCTCGGGGGGGGCGCAGGGTCAGGGTCAGCTCGGCCCCTCCCCCGCGACCCCCCCCCAGCGCCGCCAGCGCCCCCTCGGCCCAGCCCCCGCCCCCCCCCAGCAGCAGCTGCAGAGCCAGCACGGGGGGGGGCGGGGCCCCAATCTGGGGAGGGGTCCCGGAGCCGGGGGGTGTCTCCCCCCCACTTTGGGGAGGGGTCCCCTCGGCTGGGGGCCCCCCCAGAGGCTCCAGGCGCAGCCGCAGGGGGAGGGGCACCGGCCGCCCCCCCCCGGCCAGCAGCGCCCCCCCCCAACCCTCGGGGTCCTGGGGGGCTCCGGGGGGGGCGGCGAAAGGGGGGGGGGGGCCCGGGGAGGCAGCGCAGGCGGCAGGGGGGGGGGCGCGGGCAGCAGCGAGGGGGGTGCGCCCCCCCCCGAGCCCCCCCCGGGGCCGTTTTGGGGAGGGGGCGCGGGGGCGCAGCGCGGGGGGGGGCCCCAAAACCGCGGCCAGTTTGGGGGGGGCCCAGCGCGGCCGCCAGCGCCCAGTGCAGGCGGGAGCGATCCCACAGGTCGGGGTCGCCCCCTCCCCAAAAAGACGGGGGGTCCCGGGGCGGGGGGGGGCACAGCGGGACCCCCCCGCGGGGCAGGAGGGGGGCGGCGGCGCTCAGGACCCCCTGAGCCCCCCCCCCAGCCGCCCCCCCCGGCCGCCAGCGCCCTCCGCAGGTACCCCCGGAGCTGGGGCAGCATTTGGGGGGGGGTCCCGGGGTCGCGCAGCACCTTCAGCACCGCGCGGAGCTGGGGGGAGCCGGGGGGGGGGCGGGGGGGCCCGCAGCACCTGCGCCATCAGAGCCCCCCCCAGGGACCCCCCCAGAACCTTGGCGAGCTCCAGCAGGTGCGGGGGGGCCGCGGGGTGACCCCCCCCCCAACAATTTCTGGGCCGCGACCCCCAACTCCCCCCCGGGGACCCCCCCGAACTGACGGCGATAGGCGAGCACGGCCCGGCAGAACAGATCGGGGGGACCCCCCCCCAAAAACGCCACCAGCCCCCAGAGCCACTCGCGCCCCCCCGCCATTCGGGGGGGGGTCGGGGGGCTCGCAGCCCCCCCCGGGCGGGGGGCGCTCAGCGCCGCGGCCGCCTCGAAACGGGGCAGGAACAGCTCGGGGGGGTCCCCGGGGCCGCCCCCCCCCGGGAACAGCGCGGCCGCCAGGTGGGGGGGCAGCTCCGGGGGGGCTCCGGGGGGGCTTCGGGGGTCGCCGCCCCCCCGGAGGAGGCAGAGGAGGAAGAAGAGGCGCAGCGGGGGGGGCAGGGCGGGGTGCAGCGCCAGCGCCGCCAGCCGGGGCGCCCCCCCCGCGCCGAGACCCCCCCCCAGCAGCGCCGCCTGCACCGGGGCCGGGTCCGCCGAGGCCAGAACCGGGGGGGCCCCCGGGACCCCCCCCCCGAAATGGGGGAGATGAAGGAGCTGGGCCCGGGCGGGGGGGGGCGAGGCCGAAGGCAGAGCCTGGGGGGGAGGGGAGGGGGCGTCAGAAAGGGGGGGGGTCCCAAAGGGAGGGAATCCTGGGGGGGGGTCTGGGATTGGGGGGGGGGGGGGGTCCCCGGGATTTGCAGGGGATTGAAATGGGGGGGGGGGTCCCGAGGGTTTGGGGGAGGGGCCAAAAGAGGGGAGTCCCTGGGATTTGGGGTCTCGGGGGAGGGGTCTGGGATTTTGGGGGTCCCTGGAATTTGGGGGGTGTCCCTGGGATCGGGGGGCTCTGGACTCACCGGGATCCAGCCCCGCCTCTCCCCAGGGGTCCGCAGAATCTGGGGGGGGGAAGGGATCAGGGGGTCGGGGGGGGGGGGGGCGCTGGCGATCCCCCAACACCCCCCCCCCCCCCAGGATGCTCCCAGTACCGGACTGGGATGCACTGGGATGTACTGGGATCTGCCAGTTCCCTGTGGGATTTCCCGGGATCCACTGGGACCCCTCCCCAACCCTTACTGGGACTGACTGGGACCCCCCCAGCCCTTACTGGGACATTCTCGGTCCTTACTGGGATCAGAACCTTTACTGGGACCGGCCGAGACCTTCCCAGTCCTTACTGGGACCCCTCAAGACTTTACTGGGACCCACTGGGACCATCCCCAGCTCTTACTGGGACTGACTGGGACACCCCCAACTCTTACTGGGACCCACTGGGACCATCCCCAGCTCTTACTGGGACTGACTGGGACACCCCCAGTCCTTACTGGGACCCACTGGGGCGTCCCCCAACTCTTACTGGGACTGACTGGGACCCTCCCAGTCCCAACTGGGACCCACTGGGACCCCCCCAGTCCTTACTGGAATCCCCCAGTCCTTACTGGGACCCACTGGGGCGACCCCAACCCTTACTGGGACTCCCGAGTGCTAACTGGGACCCACTGGGACCCCCCAGTCCTTACTGGGACCCACTGGGGCGCCCCCCAACTCTTACTGGGACCCTCCACAGCTCTTACTGGGACTGACTGGGACCCTCCCAGTCCCAACTGGGACCCACTAGGACCCCCCCAGCCCTTACTGGGACCCACTGGGGCGCCCCCCAGCCCTTACTGGGACCCACTGGGGCGCCCCCCAACCCTTACTGGGACCCCCCAGTGCTAACTGGGACCCACTGGGACCCCCCAGTCCTTACTGGAACCCACTGGGGCGCCCCCCAACTCTTACTGGGACCCTCCACAGCTCTTACTGGGACTGACTGGGACCCTCCCAGTCCCAACTGGGACCCACTGGGACCCCCCAGTCCTTACTGGGACTGACTGGGACCCTCCCAGTCCCAACTGGGACCCACTGGGACCCCCCAGTCCTTACTGGGACTGACTGGGACCCTCCCAGTCCCAACTGGGACACACTGGGACCCCCCAGTCCTTACTGGGACTGACTGGGACCCTCCCAGTCCCAACTGGGACACACTGGGACCCTCCCAGTCCTTACTGGGACCCCCCCCCAGCCCCCCACTCACCTCCCGCCCCCTCCGCCCGCAGCAGCAGCAGCGGCTGCAGCGCGGGGCAGCCCCGGGGGGTCCCGGGGAGGGTCCCGAGGGTCGGGGCGGGGGTCGCGGCGGGGGTCCCGAGGCGCCGCAGTTCCCGCAGGCACTCGGCGGCCGCTGCCGGGGCGCCCCCCGCGCCCCCCGGGCGCTGCAGCAGCGCCGCCAGCGCCGCCAGCCCCGCGCGGTCCCCGCGGGCCGCCAGCACCGAGAGCGCCGCCACCAGCAGCAGCGCCCGGGGCGGCGCCGGGGGCGGCGCGGGGGGCTCGGCCAGCAGCGCCAGCAGCGCCCCCCCGGGACCCTCCCCCAAATCAGCCCCGGGACCCCCGCCCGGGCAGCGCTCCGGCAGCGGCGGCGACTCGAGCAGCAGCAGCAGCAGCTCCGTCTGCAATTGGGGAGGGGGGCGGGGGGGGGAGACCCCTCAGTCGGGATCCCCCCCGCCTGGGGTGGGGGGCGGGGGACCCTGAATGGACCCGGCAGGGACCAAAAACTGCCCTCAAGGGACCCCAAATTCCTCTCAAGGGACCCCAAATCATCCGCAGCTGACCCCAAATTCCCACCAGGGGACCCCAGCCCGCCTCAGGTGACCCCGAATTCTCATCAAGGGACCCCAAATCACCCCCAGGGACCCCAAATCACCCCCAAACATCCCAAATTCTCCTCAAGGGACCCCAAATCACCCCCAGGTGACCCCAAATCACCCCCAAACATCCCAAATTCTCCTCAAGGGACCCCAAATCACCCCCAGGGACCCCAAATCACCCCCAAACATCCCAAATTCTCCTCAAGGGACCCCAAACCACCCCCAGGGACCCCAAATCACACCCAAACATCCCAAATTCTCATCAAGGGACCCCAAATCACCCCCAGGGACCCCAAATCACACCCAAACATCCCAAATTCTCCTCAAGGGACCCCAAATCCCCCCCAGGTGACCCCAAATCCCCCCGGCCCCGCCCCTCGCTGCCGTCGCACACCTGATGACGTGGCGAGGGGCGGGGCCGGCGCAGGGCGGGGGGCGCGGGGGGCGCGAGCGCGGCCGCGAGCCGGGCCCAGGGACCCCCCCCCGCCATGGCCGCGGGGGCTTCCGGGAGCGCCGTGACGTCAGAGCAGCCCGCCCTCCCCTCCGTGACGTCACACCCCATCCGCGAGTCCCGCGGGAAGCGGCGGCGGGGAGGTTGTGACGTCACAGCGCTCCCCTCCCCCGGGTTTTCGCCCCTCCCCCGCCGTGTCCGCGGTGATGTCACAGCCGGGCTGGGTGACGTCATGTCGCCATGTAGAATGACGTCATAAGGGGCGGGGTTACCCACAGGCGACTTGGGGGGCTCCTATGGACCCCCAGAGCCCCCCGGGCCCGGCAGGACCCGTGTCCCCCCCACCCGTGTCCCCTTCCGTGTCCCCTCCTGTGTCCCCCCCCGTGTCCCCTCCCCGTGTCCCCCCCCCCGTGTCCCCCTCGGGCCGGTCGGACCGGCCGCACTCCCGGCCCCGCCCCCCCCCGGGGCACCGGGGACCCGCCCCGGCCGCACGTACCGGACCGGGAGTGGGCAGATGACCCCCCTGGGGACACCGTGACCCCCCCTGGGGACAGCGTGACCCCCCCTGGGGACAGCCTGACCCCCCTGGGGACACCGTGACCGCCCCTGGGGACACCGTGACCCCCGTGGGGACAGCGTGACCCCCGTGGGGACATCCTGACCCCCCCCGGGGACACCGTGACCCCCCCGGGGACAGCCTGATCCCCCCTGGGGACACCGTGCCCCCCCCCATGGTGACACCGGTGTGCAGGTGACCCCCCCGGTCTCTCCAGGTGACATCCTGACAGACCGGTCCTGGTGACAGCGCCATCCCCAGTGTCCCTCTGTCCCCGTGTCCCCAAAGTCTCCATGTCCCCATCCCTGCGTGCTCAATGTCCCCGTGACCCCATGTCCCCAAATGCCCCCCGGTGTCCCCAGTGTCCCCCGCTCCCCGTGCCTGTCCCCAATGTCCCCGATGTCTCTGGTGTCCATGTCCCCATGTCCCCAAATGCCCCCCCGTGTCCCCCGATGTCCCCATGACCCCGATGTCCCCGTGTCCCCGCTCCCCGTGGCTGTCCCCGATGTCCCCAGCCGTGTCCCCCGCCCCCCTGGCTGTCCCCGCGTCCCGCGCTGTCCCCGGGCCGGGGCGGGGGCTCCCCGTTATTTCCCAAGCGGCGCCCGCCCGACCGGCTCCGGCTGCGGCGCGGCCCGGCCCGACCGGCGGAACCGGTCCGGGGCACCGCGGGGCGGGACGGGGGACGCGCGGCGGGGCGGCACCGCCGGCACCGGCACGGCACGGCACGGCAGCGACGGCAGCGGGACAGCACCGGGACAGCACCGGGACAGCACCGCCGGGACCGGGACAGCACCGGGACAGGACCGGGACACCACCGGGACAGTACCGCCGGGACCGGGACAGGACCGGGACAGTACCGGCGGGACTGGGACAGGGCAGCCAGGATAACACAGACGGGACCGGGATAACAGAGCCGGGACCGGCACCAGGACGGCACAACCGGGATAACAGAGCCAGAACCGGGATAACAGAGCCGGGACCGGGATAACAGAACCGGGACAACACCGGGACAGCACAACCGGGATAACAGAGCCGGGACCGGCACCAGGACGGCACAACCGGGACAGCCCCGGGACAGCCCCGGGACAGCACAACCGGACGGCGCTGAGGGGCGGCGCGGGGCTCGGGGCCGGTGACAGCGGTGACAGCGGGCGGTGACAGCGGGCGGTGACAGCGGATCGCGGTGACGCCGGACCGGGATCGGGCACCGGAACTGCTCCAATCCCCGGGATCTGAGCCCGAATCCGGGATCCTCCGGAGCGCCGGGGGCCGGCGGGATCGGGGACCCAGCACCGGGATCGGGGATCCAGCACCGGGATCGGGGACCCAGCACCGGGATCGGGGTGCCAGCACCGGGATCGGGGATCCACCACCGGGATCCAGCACCGGGATCCAGCACCGGGATCCAGCACCAAACCCGACCCGGGATCTGCGACCAGGAGCTGAAATCAACCAAATCCTCGGGATCCGGCATCAAAATCCACCCAAGATCTGGGCTCTGGTGCTGAGAGTGACCAAACCCTCGGGATCGGGGATCAGAACTGCCCCGGGATTTGGGATCCAGCACCAAAACTGCCCCGGGATTTGGGATCCAGCACCAAAACTGCCCCGGGATTTGGGATCCAGCACCAAAACCGCCCCGGGATTTGGGATCCAGCACCAAAACTGCCCCGGGATTTGGGATCCAGCACCAAACCCTCCGGATCTGGGATCAAGCCCAGCGGGGATCCGGCATCGAACCTGACTGAGGATCCTGCAGGAATCCATCAGGCCGGGATCGGGGGAATCCATCGGGATCCATTGGGATCCATCGGGATCAGTTGAGATCCATCGGGATCAGGGATCCAGCGGGGATCAGGGGATCCATCAGGATTGATCGGGTTCCATTGGGACCCGTCAGAATCCATTGGGATCCACCGGGATCCATCAGGACCAGGGGATCCATCGGGATCCAGCGGGATCCATCAGGACCAGGGGATCCACCGGGATCCACCGGGATCCATCGGGATCCAGCGGGTCCGGCCATGCCGCGCGCGTTCCTGGTGAAGAAGCCGGTGGTGGCCACGGCCAAGCGCAACTGGAGCGAGCTCCCGGACGAGCAGCGGGCCGAGATCTACGTGCCCAGTATGGGGGGGCCTGGGGGGCCGGGATCCACCGGGAGATGGGACTTGGGGGGCCCCAGGGATCTGGGGAGATCCAGGAATTTGGGGGGACCCAGGAATTCAGGGGGGCCCAGGTGTCCGTTGGGATTCAGGTGCTGGGGGGCCCCGGAAGTCTGGGGGGTCGTGTCAGGAATTTGGGGGTTCCAGGTGTCTGGAGGGAGCCCAGAAATTTCGAGGCCTCAGGGTTGAGGGGGGTCCCAGGAATTTGGGGGGTCCCGGATGTTTTGGAGGTGTGTGGAAGGACCCGAGAATTTAGGGGGACACGGGGATTTTGGGGCTCCAGGAGTTTCAGGCCCCGGCTCCGGAGCCATCCCCGGTTTTGGGGTGACCCCCTTCCCCTCCCGGGGCGTCCCCTTGATGACAGATTCGGGGTTCGGCCCCAAAATCCCACCCAGACTCTGGGACGGGGGGGTCGGGGGGGATTTTGGGGTGCCCGGACCCCCGGACCCTTTTTGGGGTGGGGGTTTGGACACGCGGGAGGGTTTGGGGGGGATTTTGGGGGGGGGTTTGGGCTGCCCGCCTGTGTCCCTGGGTGGGGGAGGGGATTTTTGGGTGTCGCCTGTGTCCCCCCGGGGGGGGCGGGGAGGGCGGGGGGGGGGTGGCGTCCCCCCCCCGGGGCCCACGCGGGCGACACCCGCCGGAAACCCCTAATTTGGGGCGTAATTCGGGCTGTAATTTGGGGTGTCGCGGCCGGAGCCGTCCGACCGGTCGGGGGAACCCCAAAGGGCGGGGGAGGGGAGCGGGGGAGGGGCCCCCCAAATCCTCCTCCTGCCCTGGGGGGGTGGGGGGGGTCGGGTTTGGGGTGTCCCCATTGTGGGGTCCGATTTGGGGAGGGGGTCGGGTCAGGTTTGGGGTGTCCCGATGATTTTTGGGGTTTTTGGTTTTTTGGAGGGTTCCCGTTTTGGGGAGGGGGTTTGGGGGTGCAGGACCCCCCCTAAATCCGTGCCCCTCCCCCCCCCCCAGTCTGCCTGGGGGGCTGCCCCCTGCGCAGGGACCCCGAGCCGGCGGTGGGCGAGGCCCCCGCGTCCCCCGTGTCCCCCCTGGACATGACGCTGCCCCCCCGCGCCCCCCCCGGCCCCTTCCTGCACCCCAAGGGCAAGGTAAGGGGGGACCCCCAATTTGGGGGGGCCCTGGAGGGATGGGGGGGGAGAAAAGTGAGCTGGGGGTGCCCAAATTGGGGAGGGGGGGCTGAGACTGTGGTCTCCAAAATGGGGGGGGTCCCCATGAGCAGGGACGTCCCCAAAATTGGGTGTCCCCAAACTGGGGGGGGGTCCCCAAAATCGGGGGTGCCCAAGGTGGGAGGTCCCTGGGATTTGGGGGGGGGGGTCTCTGTGATGGGGGTTCCTGGTGAGAGGGGGGGTCTCCAAAACTGGGGGTCCCCAATTTTGGGAGGGGGTCCCCAAAAGCCGGGGGGGTCACCAAGGTGGGCTGGGGGTCCCCAAAACCAGAGGTCCCCAAGGGTGTGGGGGGGGGGGGGCATGGCTTTTTGGGGAGGGTCCCCAAAACCAGAGCTCTCCCCACAACTTGGGGTCCCAAGGGGGGGGGTTCCCCACCAGGAGCCCCCCCCCCCCTTTAACCCCTTCCTCCCCTCTCTCTGCAGGTCCCCTCCGGCCCTTTGGGCGCCCCCCTTCCCCCGGGGCTGCCCCTGGCCGGGGGGGTCCCGGTGGGGGTCCCGGTGGCCGGGGGGGTCCCGGGGGGCTCGGAGCTCTTCTCGTGCCCCGTGTGCCACAAGAGCTTCGGGTTCCAGCGGATGCTGAACCGGCACCTCAAGTGCCACAGCGAGGTGAAGCGGCACCGCTGCCCCTACTGCGGGAAGGGCTTCAACGACACCTTCGACCTCAAACGGCACGTGCGCACCCACACCGGTGAGAGCCGGGCGGGGCGGGGCTGGAACGGGGCGGAACGGGGCTGGGACGGGTGGGAACGGGGCTGGAACGGGACAGAAGGGGACAGAACGGGGCGGGAACGGGGCTGGAACGGGACAGAACGGGACAGAAGGGGACAGAACGGGGCTGGAACGGGACAGAACGGGTGGGAACGGGGCTGGGACGGATGGGAACGGGTGGGAACGGGTGGGAACGGGGCTGGGACGGGACAGAATGGGGCTGGAACGGGTGGGAACGGGGATAGAACGGGACAGAACGGGACGGAACGGGGTTGGAACGGGTGGGAACGGGGCGGGAATGGGGCGGGAACGGGGCTGGGACGGGTGGGAACAGGGCTGGAACGGGGCTGGAACGGGTGGGAACGGGTGGGAACGGGGCTGGAACGGGTGGGAATGGGGCTGGAACGGGACAGAACGGGATGGAACGGGACAGAACGGTGCTGGAACGGGTGGGAACGGGACAGAACGGGGCTGGAACGGGACAGAACGGGGCGGGAACGGGACGGAACGAGGCTGGAATGGATGGGAACGGGACAGAAAGGGACAGAACGGTGCTGGAACGGGTGGGAACGGGTGGGAACGGGGCTGGGACGGGGCTGGGATGGGACAGAACAGGGCGGGAACGGGACGGGAACAGGACAGAACGGGGCTGGAACGATTGGGATTGAGGTGGGGACAGGGACAACAGTGACAGCAACCAGCCCCGGCCCCAACCTCCCCTCAGTCCCCTGTCCCTCACCTGTGCAGGTGTCCGTCCCTACAAGTGCTCCCTGTGTGACAATGCCATGTGTCCCCAATGTCCCTCTGTCCCACCTGTCCAGGTGTCTGTCCCTACAAGTGCTCCCTGTGTGACAATGCCATGTGTCCCTCTGTCCCCACCTGTGCAGGTGTCCGTCCCTACAAGTGCTCCCTGTGTGACAATGCCATGTGTCCCCAATGTCCCCACCTGTGCAGGTGTCTGTCCCTACAAGCGCTCCCTGTGTGACAATGCCATGTGTCCCCAATGTCCCTCTGTCCCACCTGTCCAGGTGTCTGTCCCTACAAGTGCTCCCTGTGTGACAATGCCATGTGTCCCTCTGTCCCCACCTGTGCAGGTGTCCGTCCCTACAAGTGCTCCCTGTGTGACAATGCCATGTGTCCCCAATGTCCCTCTGTCCCACCTGTCCAGGTGTCTGTCCCTACAAGTGCTCCCTGTGTGACAATGCCATGTGTCCCTCTGTCCCACCTGTGCAGGTGTCCGTCCCTACAAGCACTCCCTGTGTGACAATGCCATGTGTCCCCCTGTCCCTCACCTGTGCAGGTGTCCGTCCCTACAAGTGCTCCCTGTGTGACAATGCCATGTGTCCCCAATGTCCCCCTGTCCCCACCTGTGCAGGTGTCCGTCCCTACAAGTGCTCCCTGTGTGACAATGCCATGTGTCCCCAATGTCCCTCTGTCCCTCACCTGTGCAGGTGTCCGTCCCTACAAGCGCTCCCTGTGTGACAATGCCATGTGTCCCTCTGTCCCTCACCTGTGCAGGTGTCCATCCCTACAAGTGCTCCCTGTGTGACAATGCCATGTGTCCCTCTGTCCCACCTGTGCAGGTGTCCGTCCCTACAAGTGCTCCCTGTGTGACAATGCCATGTGTCCCTCTGTCCCCACCTGTCCAGGTGTCCGTCCCTACAAGCGCTCCCTGTGTGACAATGCCATGTGTCCCCAATGTCCCTCTGTCCCCACCTGTGCAGGTGTCTGTCCCTACAAGCGCTCCCTGTGTGACAATGCCATGTGTCCCTCTGTCCCCACCTGTGCAGGTGTCCGTCCCTACAAGTGCTCCCTGTGTGACAATGCCATGTGTCCCCAATGTCCCTCTGTCCCCACCTGTCCAGGTGTCCGTCCCTACAAGTGCTCCCTGTGTGACAATGCCATGTGTCCCCAATGTCCCTCTGTCCCACCTGTCCAGGTGTCCGTCCCTACAAGCGCTCCCTGTGTGACAATGCCATGTGTCCCCCTGTCCCACCTGTGCAGGTGTCCGTCCCTACAAGTGCTCCCTGTGTGACAATCCCCAATGTCCCTCTGTCCCACCTGTCCAGGTGTCCGTCCCTACAAGCACTCCCTGTGTGACAATGCCATGTGTCCCCAATGTCCCCCTGTCCCACCTGTGCAGGTGTCCGTCCCTACAAGTGCTCCCTGTGTGACAATGCCATGTGTCCCCAATGTCCCTCTGTCCCTCACCTGTGCAGGTGTCCGTCCCTACAAGTGCTCCCTGTGTGACAAGGCCATGTGTCCCTCTGTCCCTCACCTGTGCAGGTGTCCGTCCCTACAAGTGCTCCCTGTGTGACAATGCCATGTGTCCCCAATGTCCCTCTGTCCCACCTGTGCAGGTGTCCGTCCCTACAAGTGCTCCCTGTGTGACAATGCCATGTGTCCCTCTGTCCCACCTGTGCAGGTGTCCGTCCCTACAAGTGCTCCCTGTGTGACAAGGCCTTCACGCAGCGCTGCTCGCTGGAGTCCCACCTGCGCAAGATCCACGGCGTGGCGCAGCGCTACGGCTACAAGGAGCGCCGGGCCAAGCTCTACGTGTGCGAGGAGTGCGGCGGCACGGCCGACAGCCAGGACGCGCACCTGGCGCACCTGCGCCAGCGCCACCCCCACAGCCCCCTGCTGGCCAAGCTGGCCCGCAAGGCCGCGGCCACGCCCGCGCCACGCCCGGCCCCGCCCCGCGCCGCCCCGCCCCCCTAGGGACCAACCAAGGGGGGACACGCCCGGTGTGGGAGGGACACGCCCAGTGTGGGAGGGACACGCCCAGGTAGTGAGGGACACGTCCAGTGTGGGAGGGACACGCCCAGTATGGGAGGGACACACCCATTTAGAGGTTAGGGAAGGGACACACCCATTCAGATAGAGACACGCCCAGTGTGGGAGGGACACGCCCCATTTGAAAGGGACACACCCACTTAAGCGGTGCAGCCATTCGTAGCGGATCACGCCCATTTAGGAGAGGGACACGCCCATTTAGGAGAGGGACACGCCCATTTAGGAGAGGGACATGCCCATTTAGAGGTTAGGGAAGGGACACGCCCAGCTGGGACACGCCCAGTTTTGGGAGGGAATTGCCCACTTAGGGACACAGGTAGTTAGGGCAAGGACACGCCCATTTAGGGAAGGACACACCCACTTTAGGTAGGGACACGCCCATTTAGGGCAGGGACACGCCCAGTTTTGGGTTGGGGAAACACTCAGAGGCCACGCCCATTGTGTTGGGACACGCCCCTTTTGGGATTGGGGGATTTGGGATTGAAGCCACGCCCATTTGGAGTAGAAGCCACACCCACTTTGCCCCCTTGGGAATTAAAGCCCCTCTGTGCTGACTGACCACGCCCCCTTTGCTCAGGCCACGCCCCCGCCCTGAGGTGCCGCTGGTCCCACCCCGGGGGTCTCGGCAGCCCCTCCCCCACACCACAGGTGCCGTTAGTCCAGTTTTTATTGCCCGGGACCCCCCAAAATGGGGGAGTGGGGGAGGGGGTGATGGGGGAGGGGCGGCCCCTCCCTCTCCAGTTCCGCAGGGAGGGGGGGAGGGGCGGCCCCTCCCCCCCACAAAGTCCAGTTCAATTCCCCCCTTTGGTCACAGGCTCCGCCCCCTCCCCTCCCCCACCCCCGGGGGCGTTTGGCAAAAGCGGGGGGATGGGGGGGGGATGGGGGAGGGGCGGCCACACCCACCCGACCCCTCCCCTCCCCCTCCCCAAATCCTCCAGATCCCCCTAAGGCAGCTTGGCAGGGATGGGGGGAGGGTGGGGACCCCCCCAAGGGGACCCCAAAAATGGAGGGGAGACCCCCAAAAATGGGGGGGGAGGGCGGCTCAAAATGGGGGGGGGGACACAACAAAATCGGGGGAAATGAAGCCCCTCCCCCAAAAAGGGGGTGACCCCCTCCCCAAACTCTGCCCAACCCCCCCCCAAGAAGTTTCAGCCCCCAAATTTGGGGTGAAATGCCCAAAAAAATGGGTGGGGGGGGCACCCCCCCTGAAATGGATCGTACCACCCTAAAAAAGGGACCCCCCCCCCCCCCCAATTAGGGTCGTCCCCCCCCCAAAATTGAGGAGCTCCCCCAAAGCGGGACCCCCCCTTCACAGGGCACCTCTTAATTAAGACGTGGCCCCCACCCCAATTAAGACACGCCCCCTAATTAAGGCCTTGTTGTACCGCCCAGCGCCCACCAGGGGGCGCCACCCACGGGGAGGGGGCTCTTAAAGGGGCCGCGCCCCATTTCCGCGAGGTCGTTTCCGGGGGAGTTTTGGGGTAACCTGGGGGGGTTTTTTGGGGGGGAAACCCCCCGAAATCTACTCGATGACGGCGATGAGGTCCTCGCCCTCGAGGCTGAGCCCGGGGCGCACGTGGATCTTGGTGACTTTGCCCCCCACGGGCGCCGTCACCACGGTCTCCATCTTCATGGCGCTGAGCACGCACAGCGGGTCCCCCTTGGCCACCGTCGTCCCCTCCTTGACCCGGACCTCGACCACCTCCCCCGGCATCGGGGCCCCCACCTGGCCCTTGGCCCCCTTCTCGGCCTTGGGGTGCACGTGCATCTCCTGGGGGGAGGGGGAAACGGGGGGGTCAGAGGTCACCTGGGTGTCCCTAAAGTCACCCCAAAGTCACCCCCGAGCTCCTCACCTCGGGCAGAACCTCCTGGAGTCCCCCCAAAGTCACCCCGGTGTCCCCTCAAAGTCCCTCAGAGCCCCCTAGAGCTGCTCAGAGCCCTCCAAAGCACCCCCCAAAAACTCCCCCAGAGCCCTGGAAAAAATACAGATCCCCCCAAAATCTCTCAGACCCCCCCAGAATCCCCTCAGATCCCCCCAGAATCCCCTCAGAACTCCCCCAAAATCCCTCAGACCCCCCCAGAATCCCCTCAGACCCCCCCAAATCCCTCCCAAATCCCCCTGAACTCCCCAAAATCGCCCCCAAAATCCCCCCAAATCCCCCCGAACTCCCCCAAATCCCTCCCAAATCTCCCCCAAATCCCCCCAAATCTCCCCAAATTCCCCCCAAACCCCCTCAAATCCCCCTGAACTCCCCCAAACCCCCTCAAATCCCCCTGAACTCCTCCAAATCCCTCCCAAATCTCCCCAAAATCCCCCCAAATCTCCCCAAAATCCCCCCAAATCTCCCCAAAATCCCCCCAAATCTCCCCAAATTCCCCCCAAACCCCCTCAAATCCCCCTGAACTCCCCCAAACCCCCCCAAATCCCCCTGAACTCCCCCAAATCCCCCCAAATTTCCCCAAAATCCTCCCAAATCCCCCCATGAACTCCCCCAAATCCCTCCCAAGTCCCCCCAGACCCCCTCAAATCCCCCTGAACTCCTCCCAAATCCCCCCAAATCCCCCCCAATCTCCCCCCCAGGCCCCCCAGTCCCCCCGCAGCCCCCAGCCCACCTTGAGGGCCTGCGTGTCCCGGACCAGGATGGATCTCAGCTGCCCGTTGAGCTCGAAGAAAACCTCGCGCTGCCCGGCCGCGTTCAGGTCCCCGAGCGCCAGCGCCTTGATGTGCAGCGTCTTGCCCCGCTCCAGCTCCACCTGTGAGCAAAGTGAGAGTAAAGTCAGAGTAAATCGGGTGTAAGGGCCTTGATGTGCAGCGTCTTGCCCCGCTCCAGCTCCACCTGCGAGTAAAGTCAGAGTAAAGTCAGAGTAAATCGGGTGTAAGGGCCTTGATGTGCAGCGTCTTGCCCCGCTCCAGCTCCACCTGCGAGCAAACCACGAGTAAAGTGAGAGTAAAGTGAGAGTAAATCGGGTGTAAGGGCCTTGATGTGCAGCGTCTTGCCCCGCTCCAGCTCCACCTGCGAGCAAACCACGAGTAAAGTGAGAGTAAAGTGAGAGTAAATGGGGTGTAAGGGCCTTGATGTGCAGCGTCTTGCCCCGCTCCAGCTCCACCTGTGAGCAAACCACGAGTAAAGTGAGAGTAAATCATGTGTAAGGGCCTTGATGTGCAGCGTCTTGCCCCGCTCCAGCTCCACCTGCGAGTAAAGTCAGAGTAAAGTCAGAGTAAATCGGGTGTAAGGGCCTTGATGTGCAGCGTCTTGCCCCGCTCCAGCTCCACCTGCGAGCAAACCACGAGTAAAGTGAGAGTAAAGTGAGAGTAAATGGGGTGTAAGGGCCTTGATGTGCAGCGTCTTGCCCCGCTCCAGCTCCACCTGCGAGCAAACCACGAGTAAAGTGAGAGTAAATGGGGTGTAAGGGCCTTGATGTGCAGCGTCTTGCCCCGCTCCAGCTCCACCTGTGAGCAAAGTGAGAGTAAAGTCAGAGTAAATCGGGTGTAAGGGCCCTGATGTGCAGCGTCTTGCCCCGCTCCAGCTCCACCTGTGAGCAAAGTGAGAGTAAAGTGAGAGTAAATCGGGTGTAAGGGCCCTGATGTGCAGCGTCTTGCCCCGCTCCAGCTCCACCTGCGAGCAAACCACGAGTAAAGTCAGAGTAAATCATGTGTAAGGGCCTTGATGTGCAGCGTCTTGCCCCGCTCCAGCTCCACCTGTGAGCAAACCATGAGTAAAGTCAGAGTAAATGGGGTGTAAGGGCCCTGATGTGCAGCGTCTTGCCCCGCTCCAGCTCCACCTGTGAGCAAAGTGAGAGTAAAGTGAGAGTAAATCGGGTGTAAGGGCCCTGATGTGCAGCGTCTTGCCCCGCTCCAGCTCCACCTGCGAGCAAACCACGAGTAAAGTGAGAGTAAATCATGTGTAAGGGCCTTGATGTGCAGCGTCTTGCCCCGCTCCAGCTCCACCTGCGAGTAAACCACGAGTAAAGTCAGAGTAAATCATGTGTAAGGGCCTTGATGTGCAGCGTCTTGCCCCGCTCCAGCTCCACCTGCGAGTAAAGTCAGAGTAAAGTCAGAGTAAATCGGGTGTAAGGGCCTTGATGTGCAGCGTCTTGCCCCGCTCCAGCTCCACCTGCGAGCAAAGTGAGAGTAAATCGGGTGTAAGGGCCTTGATGTGCAGCGTCTTGCCCCGCTCCAGCTCCACCTGCGAGTAAAGTGAGAGTAAATCGGGTGTAAGGGCCCTGATGTGCAGCGTCTTGCCCCGCTCCAGCTCCACCTGTGAGCAAACCACGAGTAAAGTGAGAGTAAATCGGGTGTAAGGGCCTTGATGTGCAGCGTCTTGCCCCGCTCCAGCTCCACCTGTGAGCAAAGTGAGAGTAAAGTCAGAGTAAATGGGGTGTAAGGGCCTTGATGTGCAGCGTCTTGCCCCGCTCCAGCTCCACCTGCGAGCAAACCACGAGTAAAGTGAGAGTAAAGTGAGAGTAAATGGGGTGTAAGGGCCTTGATGTGCAGCGTCTTGCCCCGCTCCAGCTCCACCTGTGAGCAAACCACGAGTAAAGTGAGAGTAAATCATGTGTAAGGGCCTTGATGTGCAGCGTCTTGCCCCGCTCCAGCTCCACCTGCGAGTAAAGTCAGAGTAAAGTCAGAGTAAATCGGGTGTAAGGGCCTTGATGTGCAGCGTCTTGCCCCGCTCCAGCTCCACCTGCGAGCAAACCACGAGTAAAGTGAGAGTAAAGTGAGAGTAAATGGGGTGTAAGGGCCTTGATGTGCAGCGTCTTGCCCCGCTCCAGCTCCACCTGCGAGCAAACCACGAGTAAAGTGAGAGTAAATGGGGTGTAAGGGCCTTGATGTGCAGCGTCTTGCCCCGCTCCAGCTCCACCTGTGAGCAAAGTGAGAGTAAAGTCAGAGTAAATCGGGTGTAAGGGCCCTGATGTGCAGCGTCTTGCCCCGCTCCAGCTCCACCTGTGAGCAAAGTGAGAGTAAAGTGAGAGTAAATCGGGTGTAAGGGCCCTGATGTGCAGCGTCTTGCCCCGCTCCAGCTCCACCTGCGAGCAAACCACGAGTAAAGTCAGAGTAAATCATGTGTAAGGGCCTTGATGTGCAGCGTCTTGCCCCGCTCCAGCTCCACCTGTGAGCAAACCATGAGTAAAGTCAGAGTAAATGGGGTGTAAGGGCCCTGATGTGCAGCGTCTTGCCCCGCTCCAGCTCCACCTGTGAGCAAAGTGAGAGTAAAGTGAGAGTAAATCGGGTGTAAGGGCCCTGATGTGCAGCGTCTTGCCCCGCTCCAGCTCCACCTGCGAGCAAACCACGAGTAAAGTGAGAGTAAATCATGTGTAAGGGCCTTGATGTGCAGCGTCTTGCCCCGCTCCAGCTCCACCTGCGAGTAAACCACGAGTAAAGTCAGAGTAAATCATGTGTAAGGGCCTTGATGTGCAGCGTCTTGCCCCGCTCCAGCTCCACCTGCGAGTAAAGTCAGAGTAAAGTCAGAGTAAATCGGGTGTAAGGGCCTTGATGTGCAGCGTCTTGCCCCGCTCCAGCTCCACCTGCGAGCAAAGTGAGAGTAAATCGGGTGTAAGGGCCTTGATGTGCAGCGTCTTGCCCCGCTCCAGCTCCACCTGCGAGTAAAGTGAGAGTAAATCGGGTGTAAGGGCCCTGATGTGCAGCGTCTTGCCCCGCTCCAGCTCCACCTGTGAGCAAACCACGAGTAAAGTGAGAGTAAATCGGGTGTAAGGGCCTTGATGTGCAGCGTCTTGCCCCGCTCCAGCTCCACCTGTGAGCAAAGTGAGAGTAAAGTCAGAGTAAATGGGGTGTAAGGGCCTTGATGTGCAGCGTCTTGCCCCGCTCCAGCTCCACCTGCGAGTAAAGTCAGAGTAAATGGGGTGTAAGGGCCTTGATGTGCAGCGTCTTGCCCCGCTCCAGCTCTACCTGCGAGCAAAGTGAGAGTAAAGTGAGAGTAAATCGGGTGTAAGGGCCTTGATGTGCAGCGTCTTGCCCCGCTCCAGCTCCACCTGCGAGTAAAGTCAGAGTAAATCGGGTGTAAGGGAGTAAATAATGTGTCACTGGTGTGTCACTGGTGTGTCACTGGTGTGTCACTGGTGTGTAAGGGATGTGCAGGGTCTTCCCTGGCTCCAGCTCCACCTGTGAGTAAACTGGGTGTAACTGGTGTGTAAGGGGGTCCAGGGCTGGGCAAGGAGTTCCAGGTGTGTGTGCAAGTCCCAGTTCCCTCCCAGTCCCCCCCCAATCCCCCCAGTCCCTCCCAGTCCCTCCCAGTCCCCTCCAGTCCCTCCCAGTCCCTCCCACTCCCCTCCCAGTTCCCCCCAGTTCCCTCCCAGTCGCTCCCAGTATAACCCAGTCCCTCCCAGTCCTTCCCAATCCCTCCCACTCCCCTCCCAGTTCCCCCCAGTTCCCTCCCAGTCGCTCCCAGTATAACCCAGTCCCTCCCAGTCCTTCCCAATCCCCCCCACTCCCCTCCCACTCCCCTCCCACTCCCCTCCCAGTCCCTCCCAGTCCCTCCCAGTCCCTCCCAGTCCCCCCCACTCCCACAGCCGCAGCCCCCAGCCCCACCTCGAACTCCTCGGCCCCCCCAGTCCCTCCCACTCCCCCCACTCCCCTCCCAGTCCCTCCCAGTCCCTCCCACTCCCCTCCCAGTCCCTCCCAGTCCCCCCACTCCCCCAGCCGCAGCCCCCAGCCCCACCTCGAACTCCTCGGCCCCCCCAGTCCCTCCCAGTCCCTCCCACTCCCCCCACTCCCCCGCCGCAGCCCCCAGCCCCACCTCGAACTCCTCGGCGATGGCGGGCCCCTCGAGGAAGAGGCGGGTGCCCAGGCAGGCCACGGGCCCGAAGGTGCTGCTGAAGGTGCGGAACTCCTCGAACACCTTGGGGTAGAGCGCGGCCGAGAGCAGCTCCTCGGGGCTGGGGGGGGCCCCGTGCCGCGCCCCCAGCTCCCGGCCCAGCGCCTCGAAGTCCAGGGGGGGCAGCGACGCCCCCGGGCGCCCCTCGACCCGCGGCAGCTCCTTCAGCACCTGCGGGCACCGGGGGGGTCGGTGGGGGCACCGCGGGGACGGGGGACAGGGGACAAGGAATGGGGACAGAGGGGACAGGGGGGGACAGGGGACAAGGAATGGGGACAGGGAATGGGGACAGGGGGGACAAGGAATGGGGACAGGGGAAAAGGAATGGGGAAAAGGAATGGGGACAGAGGGGACAAGGAATGGGGACAGGGGACAAGGAATGGGGACAGGGGAACAAGGAATGGGGACAGAGGGGACAGGGGACAAGGAATGGGGACAGGGGGGACAAGGAATGGGGACAGGGGACAAGGAATGGGGACAGGGGGGACAAGGAATGGGGACAAGGAATAACAGGGGACAAGGAATGGGGACATGGGACAGGGGACATGGCAGTGAGGTGGGGACAGGGGACAGGGGGCACCACGGGGACGGGGGGGGGGGACAGGGGACAGGGGAATGGGGACATGGGACAGGGGGCACCACAGGGATGGGGTGGGGATGAGAGACAGGGGAATGGGGACATGGGACAGGGGACATAATTGGAATGGGGTGGGGACAAGGGACGGGGACATGGCAATGGGGTGGGGGACACCATGGCAATGGGGTGGGGACATGGGACACCATGGGACAGGGGGGCATGGCAATGGGGTGGGGGCACCACCGGAATGGGGTGGCTGCCATGGCAACCATCATTAAAAGCTGTGCCAGGCTTGGGCGCCACGGCAACAACCGTCAGGAACTGTTGCTAGGGTTGGTTGCCATGGTAACTCTCATTGGGAGCCGTTGCCGGGGCTCGGTACCATGGTAACCGTTTCTAGGACCCGTTGCTAGGCCCGATTGCCATGGCAACCATGATCAGGAGCCAGTGTTAGGAGTGGGTGCCATGGCAACCAGTGATGGAGGTGGCAGTAGGGACTGCAGCATCCCGTTGCCATGACAACAGCCTCCGGTACCTCCTCCCAGCCCCTCCCAGTGCCATCCCAGCCCCTCCCAGTCCCTCCCAGCGCCATCCCAGTCCCTCCCAGCGCCTCCCAGTGCCTCCCAGTCCCTCCCAGTGCCATCCCAGTCCCTCCCAGTGCCATCCCAGTCCCTCCCAGTCCCTCCCAGTCCCTCCCAGTGCCATCCCAGTCCCTCCCAGTCCCTCCCAGCCCCTCCCAGTCCCTCCCAGTCCCATCCCAGTCCCTCCCAGTGCCATCCCAGCCCCTCCCAGTGCCATCCCAGCCCCTCCCAGTCCCTCCCAGTCCCTCCCAGCGCCATCCCAGCCCCTCCCAGTCCCTCCCAGTGCCATCCCAGCCCCTCCCAGTGCCATCCCAGTCCCTCCCAGTGCCATCCCAGCGCCATCCCAGCCCCTCCCAGCCCCTCCCAGTCCCTCCCAGTGCCTCCCAGCGCCCAGCAGGACCCACCCGGGAGCGGAAGGGCTCGGGGAAGCCCCCCGGGGGGACCCCGATGTGTCCCTGCAGGAACTCCACCACGCTCAGCGGGAAGGAGAGCTCGTCCGCCCGCGCCTCCACCTCCTCCCGGGACAGCCCGTTCTGCACCATGAACTGCGCCAGGTCCCCCACCACCTTCGAGGTCGGCGTCACCTGCAGGGTCACCTCGGGGTCACCTCGGGGTCACCTCGGGGTCATCTCACAGTCCACTCCTGGGTTAACTCATGGGGCTACCTGGGGTCACCTCGTGGTCAGCTCAGGGATCGGCTCTTGGGTCACCTTGGGGGTCACCACGTGACCGCTCTGGGTGGAACACCCACCCACGGAGACCACCCACTCCACAGAGCTGCTCCATGCCATGGAGACCCCCCACCCCATGGAGACCTTTGGTGGAGACCACCCACCCCATGGAGACCACCCACCCCATGGAGACCCCCCACCCCATGGAGACCTTTGGTGGAGACCCCCCACCCCATGGAGACCACCCACCCCATGGAGACCTTCTCTTGGAGACCACCCACCCCATGGAGACCACCCACCCCATGGAGACCTTTTGTGGAGACCCCCCACCCCATGGACACCTTCTCTTGGAGACCCCCCACCCCATGGAGACCTCTTGGAGACCCCCCACCCTATGGAGACCACCCACCCCATAGAGACCTTCTCTTGGAGACCCCCCACCCCATGGACACCTTCTCTTGGAGACCCCCCACCCCATGGAGACCTCTTGGAGACCCCCCACCCTATGGAGACCACCCACCCCATAGAGACCTTCTCTTGGAGACCCCCCACCCCATGGACACCTTCTCTTGGAGACCACCCACCCCATGGAGACCTTTTGTGGAGACCCCCCACCCCATGGAGACCTTTTGTGGAGACCCCCCACCCCATGGAGACCTCTTGGAGACCCCCCACCCCATGGATACCTTCTCTTGGAGACCCCCCACCCCATGGAGACCACCCACCCCATGGACACCTTCTCTTGGAGACCCCCCACCCCATGGAGACCTCTTGGAGACCCCCCACCCCATGGAGACCGCCCACCCCATGGACACCACCCACCCCATGGACACCTTCTCTTGGAGACCCCCCACCCCATGGAGACCCCCCACCCCATGGACACCACCCACCCCATGGACACCTTCTCTTGGAGACCCCCGCCCCCCAGACCCCCTGCAGCCCGCAGGACGCCCCCACCTTGATGAGGTCCCCGAGCAGCTTGTTGGCCTCGGTGTAGGCCTTCTTGACCTCCTTGAACTTGTGTCCCAGCCCCATGGCGTGGGCCTGGAAGTGCAGGTTGGTGTACTGCCCGCCCGGGATCTCGTTCTCGTAGACGTCGGCGTTGCCCGACTTCATGGTGGCCGTGCAGTCGAAGGCGGCGTAGAGGCCCCGCGCCGCCTCCCAGTACTCGCTGTACTCGAACACCCGCTCCAGCTCGATGCCTGGGGACAAGGGACAGCGCGGGGACACCGTGGGGACAGGGCAGGGACAGGGCAGGGACAGCCCGGGGTGTGGGGTGGGGGGTGTCGTGGATTCGGAATGGACTTGTGGCTGTGGTGGCACCTCCGGGACTGTGGTGGCACCCCAAACCCTTGGTGACATCTCAAACTCCTGGTGACATCTCAAACCCCTGGTGACAGCTCCAAACCCTTGGTGACACCCCCAAACCCTTGGTGACATCTCAAACCCCTGGTGACAGCTCCAAACCCTTGGTGACATCCCAAACCCTTGGTGGCACCCCAAACCCTTGGTGACACCCCAAACCCTTGGTGACATCCCAAACCCCTGGTGGCACCCCAAACCCCTGGTGACACCTCAAACCCTTGGTGACATCTCAAACCCTTGGTGACACCTCAAACCCTTGGTGACATCCCAAACCCCTGGTGACATCCCAAACCCTTGGTGACATCCCAAACCCTTGGTGACACCTCAAACCCCCGGTGACACCTCAAACCCTTGGTGACATCTCAAACCCTTGGTGACATCTCAAACCCTCATTGTCCTCTTCAATCCTTGGTGACACCTCAAACCCCTGGTGACACCTCAAACCCTTGGTGACACCTCAAACCTTTGGTGACACCTCAAACCCTTGGTGACATCTCAAACTCTCATTGTCCCCTAAAAACCCCTGGTGACACCTCAAACCCTTGGTGACATCTCAAACCCTCAATGTCCCCTTCAATCCTTGGTGACATCCCAAACCCTTGGTGACATCTCAAACTCTTGGTGACATCTCAAACCCTCGTTGTCCCCCCCAAACCCCTGGTGACATCCCAAACCCCTGGTGACATCTCCAAACCCTTGGTGACATCCCAAACCCTTGGTGACACCTCAAACCCTCGTTGTCCCCCCCAAACCCCTGGTGACATCCCAAACTCTCATTGTCCCCTTCAATCCTTGGTGACATCCCAAACCCTTGGTGACATCTCAAACCCTTGGTGACATCTCCAAACCCTTGGTGACACCTCCAAACCCTCGTTGTCCTCTTCAATCCTTGGTGACACCTCAAACTCTTGGTGACACCTCAAACTCTCTCTGTCCCTCCAAACCCCTGGTGACATCTCAAACCCTTGGTGACATCCCAAACCCTTGGTGACATCTCAAACCCCCAGTGACACCTCAAACCCTCATTGTCCCCCCCAAACTCCTGGTGACATCCCAAACTCTCATTGAACCCTTCAATCCTTGGCGACATCCCAAACCCTTGGTGACACCTCACACCCCTGGTGACATCCCAAAGCCTCTCTGTCCCTCCAAACCCTCGGTGACACCTCAAACCCTCGGTGACACCTCAAACCCTCCTTGTCCCCCCCAAACCCTTGGTGACACCTCAAACCCTTGGTGACATCCCAAACCCCCAGTGACATCCCAAAGCCTCTCTGTCCCCCCAAACCCCTAGTGACACCTCCAAACCCTTGGTGACACCTCAAACCCTCCCTGTCCCCCCCAAACCCTCGCTGACCCCCAAACCCTCCGTGTCCCTCCCACCCTGCTTATCACCCCCCCCCGGCTGTCCCCTGTCCCCACCTGTGTCCAGGGGCGTCCCTCGGGCGCAGGCCACCACGGCGCCCATGCTGGGCTGCGAGGTCATGCCGGACATGGCGTCCACGGCCACGTCCACCACGTCGGCGCCGGCCTGGGCGGCCGCCAGCATGGAGGCGACGCCGGCGCCGGCCGTGTCGTGGGTGTGCACGTGCAGGGGCACCTCGGGGTGCTGCTCCCGCAGGGCCCCCACCAGCAGCCGGGCGGCCGCGGGGGTCAGCAGCCCCGCCATGTCCTGGGGAGGGGGCGCGGGGGTCACCCGGGGGGCACGGGGACCCTCCGTGTCCCACCCCTCGTCCAGCCCAGCCTTGTCACCAGTAGTGGTCACCAGGGTTGGTGGCCCCATGGTGTTCTCAGGGGTCACCCTGGGGGTCAACCTGGGGGTCACCCTGGGGGGCTTGGGGACCCTCTGTGTCCAACCCCTCGTCCAGCCCAGCCTTGTCACCAGTAGTGGTCACTGGGGTTGGTGGCCCCATGGTGTTCTCAGGGGGCGCGGGGGTCACCCTGGGGGTCACCCTGGGGGTCACCCCGGGGTCACCCCGGGGTCACCCTGGGGGGCACGAGGACCCTCCGTGTGCCACCCCTCATCCAGCCCAGCCTTGTCACCAGTAGTGGTCACCGGGGTTGGTGGCCCCATGGTGTTCTCTGGGGGCGCAGGGGTCACCCCGGGGTCACCCTGGGGGGCACGGGGACCCTCTGTGTGCCACCCCTCGTCCAGCCCAGCCTTGTCACCAGTAGTGGTCACTGGGGTTGGTGGCCCCATGGTGTTCTCAGGGGGTGCGGGGGTCACCCTGGGGGTCACCCTGGGGGGCACGGGGACCCTCCGTGTGCCACCTCTCATCCAGCCCAGCCTTGTCACCAGTAGTGGTCACCAGGGTTGGTGGCCCCATGGTGTTCTGAGAGGTCATGGGGGTCACGGGGGGTCACCCTGGGGGTCACCCGGGGGGGCACCCGGGGGGGCACCGGGGACATTCCGTGTCCCACCCCTCGTCCAGCCCAGCCTTGTCACCAGTAGTGGCCACCGGGGTTGGTGGCCCCATGGTGTTCTGAGAGGTCATGGGGGTCACCCTGGGGGTCACCCTGGGGGTCACCCTGGGGGTCACCCTGGGGGGCACGGGGACCTTCCGTGTCCCACCCCTCGTCCAGCCCAGCCATGTCACCAGTAGTGGCCACCGGGGTTGGTGGCCCCATGGTGTTCTCAGGGGTCACGGGGGTCACCCTGGGGGTCACGCTGGGGGTCACCCTGGGGGGCACGGGGACATTCCGTGTGCCACCCCTCGTCCAGCCCAGCCTTGTCACCAGTAGTGGTCACTGGGGTTGGTGGCCCCATGGTGTTCTCAGGGGTCACCCCGGGGTCACCCCGGGGGGCACGGGGACCCTCCGTGTCCCACCCCTCATCCAGCCCAGCCTTGGGCAACAGGGGACCCCCAAATCCTCCCCAGCAACCCCAGGACCCCCACGTCCTCCCTTCCATCCCCAAATCCCCTTCCCGATCCCCCCAAATTCTCCTCAAATATCCTCAGGACTCCCCAGACCCTCCAAACTCCCTCCAGGACCCCCCAAAACCCCTAAATCCCTCCTAATTCCCCCCCAGGACCCACCTTGATGCAGAGCACGTGTGTCCCCGCGGCCACCAGCTCCCATCCCATTCCCAAAACCCCCCAGGACCCCCCAGGACTCCCCCAAATACCCCCAAACCCCCCCAAATCCCCCCAAATCCCCCCCAGAGCCCACCTTGATGCAGAGCACGTGTGTCCCCACTGCCACCAGCTCCCATCCCATTCCCCCAAACCCCCCCAAACCCCCTCAGGACCCCCCCAAAACCCCCCAGGACACCCCCAAACCCCCCTAATTCCCCCCCAAAGCCCACCTTGATGCAGAGCACGTGTGTCCCTGCTGCCACCAGCTCCCATCCCATTCCCCAAATCCCCCCAAACCCCCCCAGGACCCCCCCAAACCCCCCAAGTTCCCCCCCAGGACCCCCCCAGGACCCCCCAAACCCCCCCAAACTCCCCCAAACCCCCCCAATTCCCCCCCAGGACCCCCCAGAGCCCACCTTGATGCAGAGCACGTGTGTCCCCACTGCCACCAGCTCCCATCCCATTCCCCAAACCCCCCCAAACCCTCCCAAATCCCCCCCAAATCCCCCCCAGGACCCCCCCCAGAGCCCACCTTGATGCAGAGCACGTGTGTCCCCGCAGCCACCAGCTCCCTGGCCAGCCCCAGGTAGTAGTCCAGGCTGTACTTGGTGCGCGTGGGGTCGGCCACGTCGCCGGTGTAGGAGAGCGCGGCCTCCACCACGGCGCCGGCGCCGCCCGCGGCCTCCACGCCCAGCAGCAGGTTGGGCACGTAGTTGAGGGCGTCGAAGACGCGGAAGATGTCCATGCCGTTGGCCACGGCCACCTCGCAGAACCTGGGGACACCGCGGGGTCACGGGCGTGGCCTCAGCGAGGGTTTGGGGGCTGCGGTCGCTCGGGGTTGTGCTGTGCTGTCCTCAGTGTCCCCTTCTTGTGTCCACAGTGTCCCCACGTGGCTGGCTTGCTGTCCTCTGTTCTGTCGTGTCTCCTTGGCCCCTCTTGTCCCTTGTCCCACATCTCTCCGTGTCACCAGTGTCCCCAAGGTCCTCATGTTCCTCAGTGTCCTCTGTCTCCCCATCTCTCCATGTCCTCAACGTCCCCATGTCCCTCTCTGCTCCTCCATGTCCCATGTCCCCCATGTCCCCAGTGTCCCCATGTCCCCAATGTCCCCAGTGTCCTCTGTCCCCCCATGTCCCTCTCTGCCCCTCCATGTCCCATGTCCCCAACATCCCCAATGTCCCCAATGTCCCCCATGTCCCCAGTGTCCTCTGTCCCCCCGTGTCCCTCTCTGCCCCCCCATGTCCCCATGTCCCCAATGTCCCCAAGTCCCCAATGTCCCCAGTGTCTTCTGTCCCGCCATGTCCCTCTCTGCCCCTCCATGCTCCCATGTCCCCACATCCCCCAGGTCCCCCCATGTCCCCCACACCCCTCCATGTCCCCCATGTCCCCAATGTCCCCAACGTCCCCAGTGTCTTCTGTCCCCCCATGTCCCTCTCTGCCCCTCCATGCTCTCATGTCCCCACACCCCTCCATGCCCCCCATGTCCCCCACACCCCTCCATGTCCCCATGTCCCCTATGCCCCACAGTGTCCCCACATCCCTGTGATATCCCCATGATGTCCCCACGATGTCCCCATGGTGTCCCCATGTCCCCCCCGGTGTCCCCATGTCCCCCCCCCGGTGTCCCCATGTCCCCTGTGCCCTGCGGTGTCCTAATGTACTGGTGCACCATGGTGTGTCCCCCATGTCCCCTCAGTGTCCCCATGTCCCCGTGGTGTCCCCATGTCCCCCCGGTGTCCCCGGTACCGGTGCACCACGTTGTGTCCCTGTGTCCCCATGTCCCCAGTGTCCCCATGTCCCCCCTGGTGCCCCCATGTCCCCCTGGTGTCCCCATGTCCCCTCAGTGTCTCCCCCGGTGTCCCCGGTACCGGTGCACCACGTTGTGTCCCCTGTGTCCCCTCAGTGTCCCCATGTCCCTGTGGTGTCCCCATGTCCCCCCGGTGTCCCCCCGGTGTCCCCGGTACCGGTGCACCACGTTGTGTCCCTGTGTCCCCATGTCCCCTAGTGTCTCCCCGGTGTCCCCGGTACCGGTGCACCACGTTGTGTCCCCTGTGTCCCCTCAGTGTCCCCATGTCCCCTGGTGTCCCCATGTCCCCCCGGTGTCCCCATGTCCCCGGTACCGGTGCACCACGTTGTGTCCCTGTGTCCCCATGTCCCCTGGTGTCCCCATGTCCCCATGTCCCCCCATGTCCCCGGTACCGGTGCACCACGTTGTCGGGGTAGTTGGTGTAGCCCACGGCGTTGGCCCCGCGCAGCAGCATCTGGAAGGGGATGTTGGGCACCAGGCGCCGCAGCTCCCGCAGCCGCTCCCAGGGACACTCGTGCAGGAACCGCATGGCCACGTCGAAGGTGGCACCTGGGGACACGCCCGGCCTCAGACACGCCCCCGGGGCGGAGACACGCCCATCAAATGAAACCCACGCCCCTTCGTTCCCGCCCCGCCCTTACCCCATTGGCCACACCCCCCTGTTCCTCTGCAAGCCCCACCCACAGGGAAAGCCCCGCCCCAAAAGCCACACCCGAGCTCCACCCACTCAAGCCCCACCCCCCTGGGCCATTCCTCATCAGTCCCAGGTGGTCCCATGGAAACCCCTCCCATGAATGCCCCACCCCCTAAGCCACGCCCATTTAAGTCCCCCCACTGATAAGGCCCCTCCTCTTTAAGCCACACCCCATGAAGCCCCTCCCCTCACTGCCACACCCCATTAACTCTCACTGCCCCACCCAATTAAGCCCCTCCCCTCACTGCCCCACCCCATCAGGCTCCTCCCCTCACTACCACACCCTACGTTCCCTTTGATGCCCCGCCCCATTACGCTCTTCCCCTCACTGCCCCACCCCATTAGGCTCCTCCCCTTCACTGCCACACCTCAATAAGCCCCTCCCCTTGCTACCACACCCCATTAAGCCCCTCCCCTCACTGTCACACCCTATGAGTCCCCTCCCCCCCCAGCCACACCCCAATAACTCTCGCTGCCACGCCCCATTAGTCCCTTCCCCTTGTTGCCCCACCCCATTAAGACCCTCCCACAGTGCCCCACCCCATCAAGCCCCTAACCTCACTGCCACACCCATCAAGCCCCACCCCATTAAGCCCCTCCCCTCACTGCCCCACCCCATTTAGCCCCTCCCCTCACTGCCACACCCATCAAGCCACACCGCATTAAGCCCCTCCCCTCACTGCCCCACCCCATCAAGACCCTAACCTCACTGCCACACCCATCAAGCCCCACCCCATCAAGCCCCTCCCCTCACTGCCACACCCATCAAGCCCCACCCCATCAAGCCCTTCCCCTCACTGCCACACCCATCAAGCCACACCGCATTAAGCCCCTCCCCTCACTGCCCCACCCCATCAAGCCCCTCCCCTCACTGCCACACCCATCAAGCCCCACCCCATCAAGCCCTTCCCCTCACTGCCACACCCATCAAGCCCCACCCCATCAAGCCCCTCCCCTCACTGCCACACCCATCAAGCCCCACCCCATCAAGCCCTTCCCCTCACTGCCACACCCATCAAGCCCCACCCCATCAAGCCCCTCCCCTCACTGCCACACCCATCAAGCCCCACCCCATCAAGCCCTTCCCCTCACTGCCACACCCATCAAGCCCCACCCCATCAAGCCCCTCCCCTCACTGCCACACCCATCAAGCCCCACCCCATCAAGCCCTTCCCCTCACTGCCACACCCATCAAGCCCCACCCCATCAAGCCCCTCCCCTCACTGCCACACCCATCAAGCCCCACCCCATCAAACCCCTCCCCTCACTGCCACACCCCATCAAGCCCCACCCCATTAAGCCCCTCCCCTCACTGCCACACCCTCCGTTCCCTTTGCTGCCCCGCCCCATTAACTCTCCCTGCCCCGCCCCATTAACTCTCCCTGCCCCGCCCCATCAGGCCCCGGCCCCGCCCCATCGTGCCCCGCCCCATCGTGCCCCGCCCCATCGGGCCCCGCCCACCTCCCCAGGTCTCCATGCTGCAGAGCGGGCTGAGCGCGTGGGCCACGAAGGGCGCGACGCGGGCGAGGTCGCGGGTGCGGACGCGCGTGGCCAGCAGGGACTGGTGGGCGTCGCGGAAGGTGGTGTCGGTCAGCAGCAGCCCCCGGTGCCCCCGCAGCGCCCGCGCGAAGCCCCCGGGGCCCTCCCGCTGCAGCACCGCCCGCAGCCCCGCCGGGGGGGCACCTGGGGGCACAGAGGGGTCAGACAGGGGGCAGGGGGCACCTGGGGGGCAGAGAGGGGGGCACAGGGGGTAGGGAGGGGCAGGGGGCACCTGTGGGCACAGAGGGGTCAGACAGGGGGCACCTGGGGGCAGAGAGGGGGCAGAGAGGGGGCAGGGGGCACCTGGGGGACAGAGAGGGGGGCACAGGGGGCACCTGGGGGCACAGAGGGGTCAGAGAGGGGGCAGGGGGCACCTGGGGGCAGACAGGGGGGCACAGGGGGCAGGGAGGGGCAAGGGGCACCTGGGGGCAGAGAGGGGTCAGAGAGGGGGGCAGGGGGCACCTGGGGGCAGAGAGGGGTCAGACAGGGGGCAGGGGGCACCTGGGGGGCACAGAGGGTGTGGGAGGTCAGAGAGGGGGGCAGAGAGGGGCAGGGGGTCAGACAGGGGCACTGATGGGGCAGGGGGCACCTGGGGGGGCAGGGGTCACAGAGGGGGTACCTGGGGGGGCAGTGATGGGGCAGGGGGCACCTGGGGGCAGGGGGACAGAGGTCAGGGAGGGGTGGGGAGGGGCAGGGGGCAGTGTGGGGGGGTACAAGGTCAGGAAGGGGGTGACAGAAGGTGGCACTGGGGGGGTCAGGGGGTGGCACATGCCCAGGGCACATCAGACACAGGACAGACTGGGGACACTCTGGGGACACTCTGGGGACACGCTGGGGACACTCTGGGCCCCCCACTCACCCATGGGCACCGGGGGGGGGGGTGGGCTCCACCAGCGCCGCCTTGGCCTTCACCGGCAGGGGGGTGCTGGGCCCGTTCACCATCACGTGACCTGGGGGGGGACAGGTGTGACACAAGGACGTGACAACAACCCCGGCGACCCCCCCAAACCCCCCAAACCCTTCCCAGGAGAGGTTTTTTTGGGGGTTTCTCACACCTGGGCACACCTGGGCACACCTGGGCACACCTGGGCTGGGTTCTTCTGCTCCATGGGGGCCCAGGTGTGTCCACAGAACCCCCCAAAATCCCTCCCAGCCCCCCGAGAGACCCCCCTGGTGCCCCCCAGGAGCCCCCCAGGAGCCCCCAGGTGCCCCCAGGTGCCCCCAGGTGCCCCCAGGTGCCCGGGGCTGACCCAGGTAGTGCAGCAGTTTCTGGGCGCGGTTCTGGCCCGGCCGCAGGTGGAAGAGCTCGGGGTTCTCGTCGATGAACTGAGTGTCAGCAGCGCCCGCCAGGAACTGCGGGTGTGCCAGAACGTTCTGCAGGAACGGGATGTTGGTCTGCGGGGACAGGGGGGGGTCAGCGGGGGGGTCCCGGAGACCCCCGGGCCGGGGAGGGGCTGGGGGCCTTGGCAGCACCCCCAAACCGTGGGCTGGGGGCACCCAGAGACCCCCGGGGATGGGGAGGGGCTGGGGGCCTTGGCAGCACCCCCAAACCGTGGGCTGGGGGCACCCAGAGACCCCCGGGGATGGGGAGGGGCTGGGGGCCTTGGCAGCACCCCCAAACTGTGGGCTGGGGGCACCCAGAGACCCCCGGGGATGGGGAGGGGCTGGGGGCCCTGGCAGCACCCCCAAACTGTGGGCTGGGGGCACCCAGAGACCCCCGGGGATGGGGAGGGGCTGGGGGCCCTGGCAGCACCCCCAAACCATGGGCTGGGGGCACCCAGAGACCCCCGGGGATGGGGAGGGGCTGGGGGCCTTGGCAGCACCCCCAAACCGTGGGCTGGGGGCACCCAGAGACCCCCGGGGATGGGGAGGGGCTGGGGGCCCTGGCAGCACCCCCAAACTGTGGGCTGGGGGCACCCAGAGACCCCCGGGGATGGGGAGGGGCTGGGGGCCCTGGCAGCACCCCCAAACCGTGGGCTGGGGGCACCCAGAGACCCCCGGGCCGGGGAGGGGCTGGGGGCCTTGGCAGCACCCCCAAACTGTGGGCTGGGGGCACCCAGAGACCCCCGGGGATGGGGAGGGGCTGGGGGCCTTGGCAGCACCCCCAAACTGTGGGCTGGGGGCACCCAGAGACCCCCGGGGATGGGGAGGGGCTGGGGGCCTTGGCAGCACCCCCAAACCGTGGGCTGGGGGCACCCAGAGACCCCCGGGGATGGGGAGGGGCTGGGGGCACCCAGCCATATCAGAGCCCCCCCAAACCCACGTGAGGAAGGTCAAGACCCCCCCCCAAATCCTTGTGCAGGGCATGGGGGGGGTGGGTGGTCACCAATCCCCCCTCCAAATCCCCCAAACCCTCCCATGCACCACCTCAAGACCCCTCCCCAAACCCTTCACACCTCACGACCCCCCCAAGACCCCCAAACCCCTCCTGGATCACAGCAGGACCCCCCCTCAACCCCTCATACCCCCCAAGGACCCCCCCCAATCCCTCCCACACCCCCCAGCGTCACCCCGGGACCCCCCAAATCCCTTCCCGCACCGTTCCCCTCCCCCAAACCCCTCGTGCACCCCCCGAGCCCCCTCCCCAAGCCCCCAGACCCACCTTGACCCCCCGGATGCGGAACTCGGCCAGCGCCCGGCTCATCTTGGCCGCGGCCGCCGGCTGGTCCGGCCCGTGCGCCACCACCTTGACCAGCAGCGAGTCGTAGTGCGGCGAGATCAGAGCGCCCTGGAAGGCCGAGGCGCCGTCCAGGCGGATCCCCATCCCCTCCCCGGAGCGGAACACCTGCAGGGAGGGACCCCGAAACCCTAGAGACACCCCAAATCCCATGGGAACAGCCCAGATCCCATGGGAACAGCCCAGATCCCATGGGAACAGCCCAAAATCCCATGGGAACACCCCAAATCCTATAAACAACCCGAAACCCTAGAGACACCCCAAAATCCCATGGGAACAGCCCAAAATCCCATGGGAACAGCCCAAAATCCCATGGGAACAACCAAAATCCAATGGGAACAGCCCAAATCCTATAAACAACCCAAAACCCTAGAGACACCCCAAAATCCCATGGGAACAACCAAAATCCTATGGGAACACCCCAAATCCCATGGGAACAGCCCAAATCCCATGGGAACAACCCAAATCCTACAAACACACCGAGATCCCAAACACACCCCAAATCCTATAAACAACCCAAACCCTAGAGACACCCCAAAATCCAATGGGAACAGCCCAAAATCCAATGGGAACACCCCAAGATCCCATGGGAACACCCCAAAATCCTAGAGACACTCCAAAATCCCATGGGAACAGCCCAAATCCCATGGGAACAGCCCAAATCCCATGGGAACACCCCAAAATCCTAGAGACACTCCAAAATCCCATGGGAACAGCCCAAGATCCAATGGGAACACCCCAAGATCCCATGGGAACACCCCAAAATCCTAGAGACACTCCAAAATCCCATGGGAACAGCCCAAAATCCCATGGGAACAACCCAAAACCCTATAAACAACCCAAAACCCTATAAACAACCCAAAATCCATGGGTTGGGGTCCTGGAGCTGTCCCCATCCCAGTGCTGTCCCCATCCCGGTGTCCCGAGGGTCCTGGGGCTGTCCCCATCTCAAAGCTGTCCCCATCCCAGTGTCCTGGTGATCCCAGTGGTCCCAGTGCTGTCCCCATCCCGGTGCTGTCCCAGGGGTCCTGGGGGTCTCAGTGCTGTCCCCATCCCGGGGCTGTCCCGGTGCTGTCCCCGTCCTGGGGCTGTCCCCATCCTGGTGTCCCAGGGGTCCCGGAGCTGTCCCCATCCCAGTGCTGTCCCCATCCCGGTGCTGTCCCCATCCCGGGGCTGTCCCCATCCCAGTGCTGTCCCCATCCCAGTGCTGTCCCCATCCCGGTGCTGTCCCCATCCCGGGGCTGTCCCCATCCCGGGGCTGTCCCGGTGCTGTCCCCATCCTGGGGCTGTCCCCATCCCGGTGCTGTCCCGGAGCTGTCCCCATCCCGGGGCTGTCCCCATCCCGGTGCTGTCCCCATCCCGGTGCTGTCCCCATCCCGGGGCTGTCCCGGTGCTGTCCCCATCTCGGGGCTGTCCCCATCCCGGGGCTGCCCCGGTGCCGTCCCCATCTCGGGGCTGTCCCCATCCCGGGGCTGTCCCCATCCCGGTGCTGTCCCCATCCCGGGGCTGTTCCGGTGCTGTCCCCATCCCGGGGCTGCCCCGGGGGTCCCGGGGGTCCCGCACCTCGATGCGGCCGGTGTCGGGCTGGAAGCCGCGCGCGGGGTCCTCGGTGGTGACGCGGCACTGGATGGCGCAGCCGTTGACGCGGATCCGCTCCTGCTCCAGCCCCAGCTCGGGCAGGGAGCGCCCCGCGGCCACCTGCAGCTGCGCGTGCACCAGGTCCACGCTGGGGACACGGGGACACGGGGACAGCGAGGGGTTAGCGGGCACGGGGACAGCGCGGGGACAGCGGGGGGGACAGGGGGCACGGGGACAGCGGGGGGACATCGAGGGGTTAGGGGACATGGGGACACGGGGACAGCGAGGACAGCGAGGGGTTAGGGGGCACGGGGACAGCGGGGACAGCGAGGGGTTAGGGGGCACAGGGACAGTGGGGGACAGCAGGGGGACAGGGGGCACGGGGACAGCGGGGGGACAGGGGGCACGGGGACAGTGGGAGACAGCGAGGGGACAGGGGGCACGGGGACAGCGGGGGGACAGGGAGGGGACAGGGGGCACGGGGACAGTGGGGGACATCGAGGGGTTAGGGGGCACGGGGACAGTGGGGGACAGCGCGGGGACAGCGAGGGGTTAGGGGGCACGGGGACAGTGGGGGACAGCGAGGGGTTAGGGGACACAGGGACAGTGGGGGACAGTGGGGGGACAGGGGGCACAAGGACAGCGGGGGGACAGCGGGGGGACAGGGGGTTAGGGGGCATGGGGACACGGGGACAGCGAGGGGTTAGGGGGCGCGGGGACACTGGGGGACAGGGGGCACGGGGACAGTGGGGGACATCGAGGGGACAGCGAGGGGTTAGGGGGCACGGGGACAATGGGGGGGACAATGGGTTAGGGGGCACGGGGACACGGTGGGACAGTGGGGACACAGGGTTAGGGGGACACAGGGACAATGGGGGGGACATGCTGGGGACACGAGGGGGACACAGGGTTAGGGGACACAGGGACACGGGAACAGGGGTTACAGGGGACAATACGGGACCATTCTTTTGGTGTCCCCCCCACCATTTTGGGGTCCCCCCCGCCGTTTTTGGGGTCTCCCTGCCGTTTTGGGGTCCCCCTGCCATTTTTGGGGTCCCCCCGCCGTTTTTGGGGTCCCCCGGCCGTTTTTGGGGTCCCCCCGCCGGTTTTGGGGTCCCCCCGCCGTTTTCGGGGTCCCCCCGCCGTTTTGGGGTCCCCCCGCCCCCCGTTTTTGGGGTCCCCCCTGCCGTTTTCGGGGTCCCCCCGCCGTTTTTGGGGTCCCCCTGCCGGTTTTGGGGTCCCCCCGCCGTTTTTGGGGTCCCCCCGCCGTTTTTGGGGTCCCCCCTGCCGTTTTCGGGGTCCCCCCGCCGTTTTTGGGGTCCCCCCTGCCGTTTTTGGCGTCCCCCCGCCGTTTTTGGGGTCCCCCCGCCGTTTTTAGGGTCCCCCGGCCGTTTTTGGGGTCCCCCCGCCATTTTTGGGGTCCCCCTGCCGTTTTCGGGGTCCCCCCGCCGTTTTTGGGGTCCCCCCGCAGTTTTGGGGTCCCCCTGCCGTTTTTGGGGTCCTCCCGCCGTTTTGGGGTCCCCCTGCCATTTTTGGGGTCCCCCCCGCCGTTTCGGGGTCCCCCCGCCATTTTTGGGGTCGGGGTCCTCCCGCCGTTTTGGGGTCCCCCTGCCATTTTTGGGGTCCCCCCGCCGTTTTTGGGGTCCCCCCGCCGTTTTTGGGGTCTCCCTGCCATTTTTGGGGTCCCCCCGGCCGTTTTTGGAGTCCCCCCGCCGTTTTGGGTCCCCCCGCCGTTTTTGGGGTCCCCCCGCCGTTTTTGGGGTCCCCCCGCCGTTTTGGGTTATCCCCGGCCGTTTTTGGGGTCCCCCTGCCGGTTTTGGGGTCCCCCTGCCGTTTTTGGGGTCCCCCTGCCGTTTTGGGGTCCCCCCGCCGTTTTTGTGGTCCCCCCGCCATTTTTGGGGTCCCCCCGCCGTTTTTGGGGTCCCCCCCGCCGTTTTTTGGGGTCCCCCCCGCCGTTTTTGGGGTCCCCCTGCCGTTTCGGGGTCCCCCCCCGCCGTTTTTGGGGTCCCCCCGCCGTTTTTGGGGTCCCCCCTGCCGTTTTCGGGGTCCCCCCGCCGTTTTTGGGGTCCCCCTGCCGTTTTAGGGGTCCCCCTGCCATTTTTGGGGTCCCCCCGCCGTTTTTGGGGTCCCCCGCCGTTTTGGGGTCCCGGCTCACCCGGTGATCTCCTCGGTGACCGTGTGCTCCACCTGCAGCCGCGAGTTGACCTCGATGAAGAAGTACTCGCCGCTCTGGTCCACCAGGAACTCCACGGTGCCGGCGTTCTCGTAGCCCACCTGGGAGCCCCCAGCCGGCCTCAGGGGGGCTGAGGGCCCGCAGCTCCCGGCGTCCCCCCCAGCTCCTGGAGCCCCCCAAGGTCCTTCCCACACTGTCCTGGTTCCGGGATGTTCTCCTGATTCCCCAAGGTCCACCTGGGGCCCTCAATGCTCTCCCAGGAACCCCAAGGTTCTCCTTGACCCCGATTTTCTTCTGAGTCCTTCAATGTCCACCTGAGTCCCACCCAGTGTCCACCTGGGCCCTCCAACATCTACCTGGGCCCCTCAATGTCCACCTGGGTCCCCCGATGTCCTCCCAGGATCCCACCCTCACTTCTCCAGGGCGACCCCAGTGTCCCCAGGCTGTCCCCAGGCTGTCCCTGCTGTCCCCAGGCTGTCCCCGGGCTGTCCCTGCTGTCCCCAGGCTGTCCCCGGGCTGTCCCTGCTGTCCCTGGGCTGTCCCCGCTGTCCCCAGGCTGTCCCCGGGCTGTCCCCAGGGCTGTCCCTGTGTCTGTCCCCACTGTCCCCAGGGCTGTCCCCGGGCTGTCCCCAGGGCTGTCCCTGCTGTCCCCAGGCTGTCCCTGCTGTCCCTGGGCTGTCCCCCGCTGTCCCCAGTCTCCCCAGGGCTGCCCCCAGGGCTGTCCCCGGGCTGTCCCTACTGTCCCCACTGTCCCCAGGGCTGTCCGCGCTGTCCCCACTGTCCCCAGGGCTGTCCCCACTGTCCCCAGGGCTGTCCCTGCTGTCCCTGGGCTGTCCCCGCTGTCCCCAGGGCTGTCCCCACTGTCCCCAGGGCTGTCCCTGCTGTCCCCGGGCTGTCCCCACTGTCCCCACTCTCCCCAGGGCTGTCCCTGCTGTCCCTGGGCTGTCCCCGCTGCCCCCAGGCTGTCCCCAGGGCTGTCCCCGGGCTGTCCCCGCTGTCCCCAGGCTGTCCCTGCTGTCCCTGGGCTGTCCCCACTGTCCCCAGGGCTGTCCCCGGGCTGTCCCCGCTGTCCCCAGGCTGTCCCCAGGGCTGTCCCCGGGCTGTCCCTGCTGTCCCCGGGCTGTCCCCACTGTCCCCACTCTCCCCAGGGCTGTCCCTGCTGTCCCCGGGCTGTCCCCACTGTCCCCAGGGCTGTCCCCACTGTCCCCAGGGCTGTCCCTGCTGTCCCTGGGCTGTCCCCGCTGTCCCCAGGGCTGTCCCCACTGTCCCCAGGGCTGTCCCTGCTGTCCCCGGGCTGTCCCCACTGTCCCCACTCTCCCCAGGGCTGTCCCTGCTGTCCCTGGGCTGTCCCCGCTGCCCCCAGGCTGTCCCCAGGGCTGTCCCCGGGCTGTCCCCGCTGTCCCCAGGCTGTCCCTGCTGTCCCTGGGCTGTCCCCACTGTCCCCAGGGCTGTCCCCGGGCTGTCCCCGCTGTCCCCAGGCTGTCCCCAGGGCTGTCCCCGGGCTGTCCCCGCTGTCCCCGGGCTGTCCCCACTGTCCCCACTCTCCCCAGGGCTGTCCCTGCTGTCCCCGGGCTGTCCCCGCTGTCCCCAGGCTGTCACCTGCCGGGCCAGGCGCACGGCGTCGTCGGCCAGGCGGGCGCGGAGCTCCGGCGGCAGCCGCGCGGCCGGGGCGATCTCCACGACCTTCTGGTGCCGGCGCTGCACCGAGCAGTCGCGCTCGTACAGATGGACCACGTTCCCGTGGGAGTCACCTGGGGGGCCAGGGACCCCAAAAATTGACTAACAGACCCCAAAAATGGAACTGGGAACCCCAAAAGGGAACTGGGAACCCCAAAAAGGGAACTGGGAACCCCAAAAACGGAACTGGGAACGCCAAAAGGGAA
>NC_082375.1:679894-695285 GCF_027477595.1 Haemorhous mexicanus | reverse complement strand
CCCCAAAAGGGGAACTGGGGACCCCAAAGAGGGAACTGGGAACCCCAAAATGGAACTGGGGACCCCAAAGAGGGAACTGGGAACCCCAAAAATGGAACTGGGAACCCCAAAGAGGGAACTGGGAACCCCAAAATGGAACTGGGAACCCCAAAAACGGAACTGGGAACCCCAAAAATTGACTAACAGACCCAAAAATGGAACTGGGAACCCCAAAAATGGAACTGGGAACCCCAAAAACGGAACTGGGAACCCCAAAAATTGACTAACAGACCCCAAAAATGGAATTGGGAACCCCAAAAATGGAACTGGGAACCCCAAAAAGGGACCTGCACCGAGCAGTCGCGCTCGTAGAGGTGGACCACGTTCCCGTGGGAGTCACCTGGGGACCCCAAAGAGGGAACTGGGAACCCCAAAAATGGAACTGAGAACCCCAAAATGGAACTGGGAACCCCAAAAATGGAACTGGGAACCCCCAAATGGAACTGGGAACCCCAAAAAGGGACCTGTGGATCCCGAAAATGGAACTGGGAACCCCAAAATGGAACTGGGAACCCCAAAAATGGCCTAGCAGACCCCAAAAATGGAACTGGAAGCCCAGAAATGGAACTGGAAGCCCAGAAATGGAGCTGGGAACCCCAAAAATTGACTAACAGACCCCAAAATGGAACTGGGAACCCCAAAAATTGACTAACAGACCCCAAAATGGAATTGGGAACCCCAAAAATTGACTATCAGACCCCAAAAATGGAACAGGGAGCCCCAAAAATGGCCTAGCAGACCCCAGAAATGGAACTGGAAGCCCCGAAATGGAGCTGGAAGCCCCAAAACGGAACTGGGAACCCCAAAAATTGACTAACAGACCCCAAAAATGGAACTGGGAGCCCAGAAATGGAACTGGGAGCCCAGAAATGGAACTGGGAACCCCAAAAACTGACTAACAGACCCCAGAAATGGAACTGGGAACCCCAAAAACTGACTAACAGACCCCAGAAATGGAGCTGGAAGCTCAGAAATGGAGCTGGGAACCCCAAAAATGGCCTAACAGGCCCCAAAAATGGAACTGGAAGCCCAGAAATGGAACTGGGAACCCCAAAAACTGACTAACAGACCCCAGAAATGGAGCTGGGAACCCCAAAAACTGACTAGCAGACCCCAGAAATGGAGCTGGGAACCCCAAAAATGGCCTAACAGGCCCCAGAAATGGAGCTGGAAGCCCAGAAATGGAGCTGGGAACCCCAAAAATGGCCTAACAGACCCAAAAATGGAATTGGGAACCCCAAAAATGGCCTAGCAGACCCCAGAAATGGAGCTGGAGCCCCGGCCTGCCCCCCAGCCGTACCCAGGATCTGGACCTCGATGTGCCGCGGGCGCTCGATGAATTTCTCCACGAACAGGTCCCCGTTCCCAAAGGCGGCCAAAGCCTCCGAGGTGGCGCGGGAGAAGTTCTCCTCCAGCTCCTGCGGGACCCCAAAAGTGGCTCCCCAAATTGCAGGGACCCCCCCAAACCCAGGGACCTCAAAACCCAGGGACCCCAAATTCCAGGGACCCCAAAACCAGGGACCCCAAATTCCAGGGACCCTAAAACCCAGGGACCCCGAAATCCAGTGACCCCAAAACCCAGTGACCCCAAATTCCAGGGACCCCCAAACCCAGGGACCCCAAAACCCAGGGACCCCAAACCCAGGGACCCCAAACCCAGAGACCCCAAATTCCAGGGACCCCGAAATCCAGGGACCCCAAAACCCAGGACTGCCCCACCTCGAGTTCCCCCCAAACACAGGGACCCCAAATCTTGGGGATCCCAAATCCAGGAACCCCAAATCCCAGGATATACCCCCCCACCCCAAATCCACAGATCCCAAACCCAGAATTCCGGGGTCTCTCCCCCCACCACCGCATCACCCCAAATCTGGGGACCCCAAAACCTGGGGTACCTCAAGCCCTGGGGTTCCCCCAAACCCAGGGTCCCCCCACCCCAATTTTGGGGTCCTCCCAGATCCAGGGGCTCCTGAGGGTTGGGATCGCTGCGGGTCTGGGGTCTGGGGACGTGAGAGCCCCTGGAATTTCGGGGTTCTGGGGGTTTGGGGTCCGGGGATTTGGGGCTGCTGGGGAATTTCATTTCTCAGAGATTTGGGACTCTGGAGATTCGGCATTCCTGGGGGATTTGGGATTTTGGGTGATTTGTGCTCCTCTGCATCGGGGTCTGGGGGATTTGGGGTCCTGGGGGATTTGGGGTCTGGGGATTTGGGGTCTGGGGATTTGGGTTCAGGAGATTTGGGGTCTGGGGGATTTGGGGTCTGGGGATTTGGAGCTCTGGGGATTTGGGGTCTGGGGATTTGGGGTCTGGGGGTTTGGGGTCTGGGGATTTGGGTTCAGGAGATTTGGGGTCTGGGGGATTTGGGGTCTGGGGATTTGGGGTCTGGGGGATTTGGGGCTCTGGGGATTTGAGGTCTGGGGGTTTGGGGTCTGGGGGATTTGGGGATTTGGGGTCTGGGGGTTTGAGGTTGGGGGATTTGGGGTCTGGGGGTTTGGGGTCTGGGGGATTTGGGGTCTGGGGATTTGGAGCTCTGGGAACTTGGGGTCAGGGGATTTGGGGTCCGGGGGATTTGGGGATTTGAGGTCTGGGGGTTTGGGGTCGGGGGGATTTGGGGATTTGGGGTCTGGGGGGTTTGGGGTCGGGGGGTTTGGGGGCGGTACCTGGGGGGCCCGGACCACCCTCATGCCGCGGCCGCCGCCGCCGTGGGCGGCTTTGAGGATCACGGGGAACCCGACCCGGGCGGCGAATTCCTGAGCCTCGGCCAGCGCCGACACCGGCGACGGCGTCCCCGGCACCACCGGCACCCCTGCGGCCACGGCGCCTCAGAGACCCGGCCCCGCCACCCCCCAAACCCCCCGAGCCCCCTTTTAACCCCCCCAAATCCCCATATCCCCTCCTAACCCCCTTTTAAGCCCCCAAATCCTCATATCCCCTCCTAACCCCCCTACCCCCTCCAAATCTCCCTTGAATCCCCCCAAACTCACTTTTAACTCCCTCAAATCCCCTTTGAACCTCCCCAAACCCCCCCAAACTCCCCATAACGCCCCCAATCCTCTTTTTAACCCCCCAAATCCCCTTTTACCCCTCCCAAACTCCCCAAAACCCCCCAATGCCCTTTTTAACCCCCCAAATGCCCCTTTAACCTCCCTAATTCCCCTTTTTAACCCACCCAATCCTCTTTGAACCCCCCCAATCCCCTTTGAACCCCCCCAATTCCCCTTTTTAACCCCCCCAAATCCCCCTTTAACCCCCCCAACCCCCTTTGAACCCCCCATCCCCTTTTTAACCCCCCAAATCCCCTTTAACCCTCCTAATTCTCCTTTTCAACCCCCCCAAATCCCCTCTAACCCCCCCAAATCCCCCTTTAACCCCCCCAAATCCCCTTTGAACCCCCCCAATTCCCCTTTTTAACCCCCCAATCCCCTTTTTAACCCCTCCAACCCCCTTTGAACCCCCCCAATTCCCCTTTTTAACCCCCCCAAATCCCCTTTAACCCCCCCCAAATCCCCTTTAACCCCCCCATCTCCTTTTAAACCCCCCCAATCCCCTTTTTAACCCCCCCAAATCCCCCTTTTTAACCCCCCCAACCCCCTCTGAACCCCTCCAAGTCCCCCCCCGAGCCCCCCCCGGGCCCCACCGGCGGCGATGGCGATGGCCCGAGCCTCCACTTTGTCCCCCATCTTCCTGACCACGTCCGGGCGCGGCCCCACGAAGCGAACGCCGGCGTCCAGGCAGGCCTGGGCGAAATCCGCGCGCTCCGACAGGAACCCGTACCCGGGGTGGATGGCGTCCACCTCGTTCTCCTGGCAACGGGGCACCGGGGGGCTCGGGGGGCGGCCAGGGCTCCCACGGGGCCACCACGGCACCCACGGGGCCACCACGGCACCCCCAGGGCTCCCACGGCTCCCACGGGGCCACCAGGGCTCCCACGGGGCCACCAGGGCACCCATGGCACCACCACAGCTCCCCCAGGGCCACCACGGCTCCCCCAGGGTCACCATGGCACCCCCAGGGCCACCACGGCTCCCGCGGAGCCACCAGGGCTCCCACGGGGCCACCAGGGCACCCGCGGGGCCACCACGGCTCCCACGGGGCCACCAGGGCTCCCACGGGGCCACCATGGCACCCCCGGGGTCACCACGGCTCCCACGGGGCCACCACGGCTCCCACGGGGCCACCACGGCTCCCGCAGGGAATTTGGGGCCACCACAGGGCCACCACGGCACCCACGGGGCCACCAGGGCACCCATGGCACCACCAGGGCACCCACAGGGAATTTGGGGCCACCACAGGGCCACCATGGCACCCCCAGGGCCACCACGGCTCCCACGGCACCACCAGGGCACCCATGGGGCCACCACGGCACCCCCAGGGCCACCACAGCACCCACAGGGCTACCACGGCTCCCACAGGGCCACCACGGCACCCGCGGGGCCACCAGGGCACCCGCGGGGCCACCACGGCTCCCACGGGGCCACCATGGCACCCACGGCGCCACCAGGGCACCCACAGGGAATTTGGGGCCACCAAAGGGCCACCACAGCACCCCCAGGGCCACCATGGCACCCATGGGGCCACCACGGCTCCCACGGGGCCACCACGGCTCCCCCAGCGCCACCATGGCACCCACGGCGCCACCAGGGCACACACAGGGAATTTGGGGCCACCAAAGGGCCACCACGGCTCCCACAGGGCCACCAGGGCACCCGTGGGGCCACCACGGCTCCCACGGGGCCACCAGGACACCCCCAGGGCCACCAGGACACCCCCAGGGCCACCAGGACACCCACAGGGCCACCAGGGCACCCGTGGGGCCACCACGGCTCCCACGGGGCCACCAGGGCACCCACGGGGCCACCAGGGCACCCACGGGGAATTTGGGGGGGGGGGGGGAGGCACGGGGCCACCCCGGTGTCCCCAGAATCCTCCCCCAAAGGGACAAGGGGGGTCACGAGAGCACCTCGTGGGGTCAGGGGACACCCCCAATGTCCCCAGGTGTGTCCCCAGGTGTCTCCTAAGTGTCCCCAGGTGTCTCCCAGCTGTCCCCCCAGGTGTCCCAGGTGTCCCCAGCTGTCCCCCCCGTGCCTCCCAGCTGTCCCCCCGTGTCCCCAGGTGTCTCCCAGCTGTCCCCCCGTGCCCCCAGGTGTCTCCCAGGTGTCCCCCCGTGCCTCCCAGCTGTCCCAGGTGTCCCCAGGTGTCCCCAGGTGTCCCGGTACCTGTGCCACGCGGATGATGTCGGGGATGTGCAGGTAGGCCTGCACGGGGGGCAGCCCCCTCCCCACCAGGTACGCCTCGTCCGCCTTCTGCCGGTGCATCTGCCCCGTGTCCTGCTCCGAGTACACGGCCACGGTACGGATCCCCAGCTCCGTGCAGGCCCGGAACACCCGGATGGCGATCTCACCTGGGGACAGGGACAGCTCAGGGACACCCTGGGGACACCCTGGGGACACCCTGGGGACATGGGGACACCCTGGGGACACAGGGACAGGGACACCGTGCGGATCCCCAGCTCCGTGCAGGCCCGGAACACCCGGATGGCGATCTCACCTGGGGACATTGGGGACACTGGGGACATGGGGACAGGGCTATGGGGACATGGGGACACCCTAGGGACACGGGGACAGGGACACAGGGACAGGGACACCGTGCGGATCCCCAGCTCCGTGCAGGCCCGGAACACCCGGATGGCAATCTCACCTGGGGACAGGGACAGCTGGGGGACATGGGGACAGGGCTATGGGGACATGGGGACACCCTGGGGACAGGGACACAGGGACAGGGACACCGTGCGGATCCCCAGCTCTGTGCAGGCCCGGAACACCCGGATGGCGATCTCACCTGGGGACAGGGACAGCTCAGGGACACCCTGGGGACACCCTGGGGACATGGGGACACCCTGGGGACACAGGGACAGGGACCCAGGGACATGGGGACACCCTGGGGACACTGGGGACAGGGACACGGGGACATGGGGACACCCTGGGGACATTGGGGAGAGGGACACGGGGACATGGGGACACCCTGGGGACACGGCCACCGTCCGGATCCTCAGCTCTGTGCACGCCCAGGACACGTGGGTGGTGACTTCACCTTGGGGACACTCTGGGGACATGGAGACACCTTGGGGACACTTGAGGACATGGGGACACTCTGGGGACACTCTGGGGACAGCTGCTTGGCAACCTCACCTGGGGCCACCACGGGGTCGGGGGGGGGGTTCAAGGGACATTGGGGGGGCTCAGGGGACACAGAGGGGGTCCAGGGGGGGTTTGAGGGGTCCTGGGGGGGTCTTGGGGGACCAGGGGGGCTTGGGGGGTCTCAGGGAGGTCAGAGGGTATTGGGGGGGGTCTCAGGGGGTCTCAGGGGGGTTTTAGGGGGTCTCAGGGGGTCTCAGGGGGTTCAGGGGGGGTCTCAGGGGGTCCCGGGAGGGGTCTCAGGGGGGGTCCCGGGGGTCCCCCAGTGCTCACCCCGGTTGGCCACCAGGACCTTGCGCAGGGGCCGGGCGGGCCTGGGGGGCTCAGGGGGTTCAGGGGGGGTCTCAGGGGTTTGAGGGGGGGTCTCAGGGGGGGTCCCGGGGGTCTCCCGGTGCTCACCCCGGTTGGCCACCAGGACCTTGCGCAGGGGCCGGTAGCTGACGGGCCGGGCGGGCCCGGGGGGGCCCCGGAGCAGCCGCAGCCCCAGGAGGGCGCGGCCCCCGCGGGGGCGGCACAGCTGGAACATCTGGGGGGGGAAGGGAAGGAAAATTGGGGGGGGGGGGGTCAGGCAGTGCAACCCCCGACCCCCCCCCCCCCCCTCCAGAGGAGAATCCCCCTCCCCCCCCCCCACTCCCCTCTGCCCCAGTGACCTTTGACCCCCCCTGGACTCAAAAAGCCCCCGGGCCTCCCCTCCCCCCCTCCCCCGCTCCCCTCTGCCCCAGTGACCTTTGACCCCTCCCCCGCTTTGATCTCCCTTTGCACGGGGGTCTCGCCCCAAAAATCCCCCCAAAATCCCTCCCAAAATCCCTCCCCCCCCCAAATCCCTCTAAAAATTCCCCCAAAAATCCCCAAAATCCCCCTCAAAAATCCCCCAAATCCCCTAAAACCTCCCCAAATCCCCCCCCCACCCCCCCCCCCGCGCCAGGATTTTTACACAACGCCCCCTCCCCACCCCCCCCTTGCACACTCAGGGTCCTGCCCGGGCCTGTCCCCCCTTGCACAACCCCCTCCCCTTGCACAACCCCCTCCCCCCTTGCACAATCACCTCTTGCACGGGAGCCCCCCCACCCCCACCTCTCCCATCCCCCCCCCCCCCCCCAATTCCTCCAGGACCCCCCCCCTTGCACAAATCCCCCCCCCTATTTGCACAGGTGCCCCTCCCCCCCCCTGCACGACCCCAGCCCCCCCCGAGCCCCCCCCCCAGCCCCGGTACCGTGGCCGTGCTGTCCCCTCTCTGTCCCCGGTGTCCCTCTGTCCGGTGTCCCTCTGTCCGGTGTCCCCTCCCCTCCCTCCCGAGCCCCTCGCCGGTCCCGACCCTCCCCCCCCCACCCCACCCCGGGGCTCCCCCCGCCCCCTCCCCGGTGAATCATTGACCGGGGGGGGGCAAAGTCCGCCCGGGTCCGGGGGACAAACTGGGACAAACTGGGGCAAACTGGGACAAACTGGGGGGAAAATGGAGCAAACTGGGACAAACTGGGGGGAAAATGGAGCAAACTGGGACAAACTGGGGCTCCGGCTCCATAGGGGGGGCGCGCACGGGGGTCTCCGACCCTACAGGGGGGTCAAGGGGGGGTCTTGGGCCTTATAGGGGGTCCCATAGGGGGTCCTGTAGGGGGTCCCACAGGGGGTCCCATAGAGGGTCCTGTAGGGGATTCCATGGGGGGGTCCTGTAGGGGGTCCCATAGAGGGTCCCAAATCCCACAGGGGGTCCCATAGAGGGTCCTGTAGGGGGTCCCATAGGGGGTCCCAGACCCACAGGGGGTCCCATAGGGGGTCCTGTAGGGGATCCCATATGGGATCATATAGGGGGGTCCCAAAGTCCATAGGGGGTTCCATAGGGGGTCCCAAACCCCCCAGGGGGTCCCAGGCCCCATAAAGACCCTGAGGACCTACAGAGGGTCACAGGGCCTATAGGGGGTCCTGTAGGGGATTCTATAGGAGATCATATAGGGGGTCTCATGGGGGTCCCACAGGGGATCCTACAGGCGGCCCCCAAAACCACAAAGGGTCCCATAGGGGGTCCCATAGGGGGTCCCGGGCCCCATAGGGGTTCTGAGGACCCACAGAAGGCCGCAGGCTCTATATGGGATCCTGTATGGGGTCCTATAGGGGGTCCCATGGGGTCCCGGCCCCACGGGGGGGGTCCCCAATTCCGCTGAGTGTGTTCGGGGGGGAGGTCGCGGGGGTCGCAGCGGCCCCTCCCCCACCCCGAGCGCTGCCCTCCATGGCGGGGGTCATGTCGCGACAGTCGGGCGATACGGGAGGTCACGTGGTTGCTCACTCACCGCTCCGCGACCGCCGCTTCCCCCCGCGTCCCGGCGGCCCCGCTGGCCCCGCCCCCTCTCCCCCTATTGGCCGCCCGCCAGCGCCCCCCGCCCACTGCTGGCAAAAACCGCGCCCCTTTGACCAAACATGGCGCCTCATTGGCCCGGCCGCTTCCGCCCTCGCCTTGCCATTGGCTCAAACAAATGTCACGCATCCCTCAGGCCCCGCCTCCTCCCTCCTCGCATGAGGGGGGCGGCGCGACGTAACGTCACAGCCGAGCCTCCCGCTGCCATTGGCGGTTCCGCGGGCGCTGACGAGGCGGGGCGGAGCCATAGGGGAGGGGCGGGGTCGGGTGATCTCACGTGATTCCTGCAGGCCCCACCCTTTCCCGGATGCGCGGCCTGCGGTCCTCCCGCCCGGCAGGGGGGCGCGCTTTGCCGGCCGTGGCGGCGCTCTCGGGGCCGCCAGGAGCTCTCAATGGCCGCCGCCCCCCCTGGGGTCCCCCCCGGCCCCTTGGGGCGCTCTGCGGCCGCTTCCCCCCCCCCTCAGGCAGGCGGTTCTGCGCTCCCCCCACACAGGGGATGGAACTGGGGCCTCCCTGCCCTTTAGGAAGGTGCAGGCCTCTCCCCCCACCCTCTAAGAAGCGTCCAAGAGTCCCTCACCGCCTTTAGGAGGACATTCCACGGGGCGATCCACTCTATAGGAGACCCTGAGACGGGAGTGCGGGGGTGCGGAGCCCCCAAAAACGCTTCTCCCTCACAGGAGCCCCCCAGAACCCCGTCCCCTTGTGCGGGGCTCTTCTGGGACTACAACTCCCGTGGTGCATCGCGCCACTCCAGCCGCGCAGCAGGCGCAGCTTCTCCTTCTCCCGCTGCTGCCATGGCAACTGCGGGGGCCCCCCTTCGTTGTGCGTATGCGCTTTAGCGCCGAGCTGCGGCGGGAGGGCGGAGCGCGGCCATTGCCAGGCGTTGATTGGCTCAGACGCGCCGGCTCCTCCCACCTGCAGCAGGTGCGCGGCGTTCATTGGTCTGCTGGCGCCGGCCACGCCCCTGGCGGCACCGCCCCCCCCCGCAGTCGGGGGCGCGGCCGCCGCCCCGCACCGGACGGGCTCGCTCCGCGCTCCGCCGCCGCCGCCATGGCCGATTCCGCCGCGCAGTCCTCGCTCGTCTCCTCCAGCTCCTCTTCCACCTCCGTGACCTCGTCCTCCGCCTCCTCCACGCGGGGCCTGGTCGGCGGTTCCATGTCGTGCGCCGGTAAGGGCCGGCGGGGCCTGTGGGGCCGGAGGGGGGTGAGGGAGGTGAGGCCTCGGCGGGGGCGTGACGGGGAAGGAGCCTTTGGGCGTTGGGTGTGAGGTAAAAACGGGCTGGGAGGGGCAGAAATGGGGAGGGAAGGCCCTTGAGGGGGCGGTTGTTGGGGGCAGGAGGCCTTTGGGGGGGAGATTTGTGGGAAAGAGGCGTTTGGGGGCTTGGTGTGAGGCGAAAAGTCTTTTAGAGGGGGTTAGAAATGGGCGGGGGAGAACGTGAGGGGGAGAACGAGGGAGAAAAGGCCTTGGAGGAGCAGATTTTGGGGAGCAGAGGCTTGAGGGGGGGATTGGAGGGTGATGAGGCCTTTTGGGGCTGCGTGTGAGGTTGAGAGGCTTGGGGGACAGAAATGAGGGGTTAAAGAAGTTTTGGGGTAAAAGGGAGGAGAAAAAGCCTTCGGGGGAGCTCATTTTGGGGAAAAGATGCTTTTAGGGGGATTTAAGGGGGAAAGGGATTTTTGGGGGGGATTTTGGAGGACAAAGAGGCGTTGAAGTGGAGATTTGGTTGGTCAGTGACACCTCCACCCCCACATCTCTCAGGAGAACGGGGGGGAAATGCCCAGGAAAAGGAACTTTGGTGTTTTTGGGGGCTTTGGGGTCGTTGGGGAACAGCTGCTCCGTCCGTCCTTCCCTGGAATTTTGGGGAGGGGGCATTTCACCCTCCCCCAGGACCCCCCCCCCCTTATTCCAGCCGTCACTCCAGAGCATCCTGACTCGGCAATTCCCAGGATTTCACCCCAATTTCCACCCCTGGACACCACCAAACCCCAAAACTCGGCGGTTTCACCCCAAATCTCACCCTCGGGGGGTGCAGAGCCGAGAAGGGCGGGTGGGAATTTCGGGGTGACCCCCCCCCAGGCACCGTCCCTGCGCCGCTCCCTGCCCCCGAGGCTGGGAAAACGGGGTGAAACCCCCCGGATTTGGGTCCGGGCTGGAATTTTCCCGGTGGTTTTTTGCGACGAAGCCGGCCCCGCCTGCTGGGGGGGTTCTGGGGGGGCTTCGGGGCACTCCGGGGGGTGCTGAGCTCTCACCCTCTGTGTTCTCTTGCAGATCCCCCCAATTCTTCTTCCTCTTCCTCCTCCTCTTCCTCCTCCCAGCCCGTTTCTCTCTTTGCGGCTTCACCAGGCAAGTCTCCCCCCCCTCTTCTTCCTCTCTCCCTTTTTTTTCCTGCACCCCCAGGAAGAAAAATGTCTTGGGGGGAAGCCCCCACCCTAAAAAAGCCCCCTGGATTTTGGGGAGGGGTCCCCAGAGCCACTTTGGGGACACCCAGAGCTGGTTTGGGGCTCCCCAAGGTGGGTTTGGGGTCTCGGTGTCACATCAAAGGGGGGTTCCCCCCCCACCCCAAATAACCCCTGGATTTTGGGGGTGGGGCCACAAACGCTGCTGAGCCCCCCCCCCCCGAAATGGCAACAAAGGGTTAAACTTGCCAAAAATAGACATTTTTCTTTTTCTCTCTTTTCCTGCTCTTTATCTCGGTTTCTTTTCTCTTTTTCGGGGTGAGCCCCCCCCCAGCTTTGCCCCCCACCCCCTCCTGCACCCCAAGGCTGCTGCCCCCCCCCCCCCCCCAGCTTTGCACGCCCCCCCCCCTCCCCTCCTGCTGCTGCTGAAGGTGAAATTCGTCGTTTTTTGTGGTTTGGCCTCAAAATTCCTGCCCCAGCCCCGAGCCGCCTGCGCCGTGTCCCACCCGCCGCCGGGGGGGCTTTCTGTGACCCCCCCCGGGCTCAACCTGAGGGGGAGAGACCCCAAAATCCCCCCCCCAAAACCACGAGGGGGCTGAATGCCACCCCCAGCCTCGCTCCAGCCCCAAAATGGGGGGTTTTCACCCCAAAACTGGGAGGTTTAACCCCAAGCTGAGGTTCTCCGTGGGGACCCCCCCCCATTTTCAGGACCCGACGCTGCAGGTTTGGGGTGTCCTGCCCCCACCCCCATCACTGAACCCAAACCGAGGGGGTTTAGCCCCAAAATGCTGTTTGGGTTCGGTTCCAAAAGGGGCGTTTTTAGCCCCAAACTGGGGTCTCTCCTGCCCGGATTTTGGGGTGTATTTGGGGGGGGGGGTGGGGGAGCCTCTGTGCCGCCGCTTGACCCCCACCTGCATGGGGGGGGACCCCCAAAATTCTCTGGGGGACCCCAAAACCGCCCCCCCACGCCATGGCTGAGATTGGAGGACCCGCTGAATTTTGGGGAGGGGGCTTCCCAGCATGGCTGGAATGGGAAGGGGGAACCCCAAAATTCTGCGTGGGGACCCCAAAACCACCCCCCCCTTCCCCCCGCATGGCTGTCCCCAAAATTCTCTGTGGGGGAGGGGACACCCAGTGGGGGGAGGGGAAGGGGTGGGGGTCCCCAAAACCCCCCTGGGGGTGCCCAATGGGAGGGACAGAGCGGGGGGGACAGGACCCTCAGGACGGGGGACAGGGGGACCCCGACCCCCCTGACCGTGTGTCCCCCCCCTCCCCCACCAGCGGCGCCGGGCGGGCGCGGACCGGGGGGCGTCGCCGGGGGGGGGCAGCGGCCCGAGCCCCCCGGAGTCCCCGGAGTCGCCGTTCGAGGTGGTCCCGGACCGAGCCGCCTTCGACCGCGAGTTCGGGCCCGCCCTCGCCCAGATCCCCGAGGGCCGCGTGTGCCACTTCCCGCCCAAGCCCCGCGGCGTCCCCGGCGCTGTCCCCGGCGCTGTCCCCGGGCGCTGTCCCCGGCGCTGTCCCCGGGCGCGGGCTGGCCCGGCCGCCCCCCGGCTCGGCGGCGGCGCTGGAGGAGGTGTCGCGGTGCGTGGCGGGGAGATGCACAGCTTCACCAGCGAGCTGCTCTCCTGGGACCTGGTGGAGCGCAACGGGGACAGCCTCGGGGACAGCCGCGGGGACAGCGGCGGGGGACAGCGATGGCGTCACTAACGGCGTGGCCGGCACTGGGGATGGCGTGAACGGTGTCCCCAGCACTGGAATGGCATCGCCGCTGTCACCACCTTGGGGAATTGTATCAACCGGTGTCACCAGCGCTGGGAATGGCGTCACCGCTGGTCACCACCTTGGGGAAGGGTGTCACCAGCGCTGGGAGTGGCATCGCCGGTGTCACCAGCATTGGGAATGGCGTCACCGGTGTCACTGCCATCGGGAATGGCATCGCCAGTGTCACTGCAATGGAGAAAGGTGTCACCGGTGTCACCAGCACTGGGAGCGGTGTCACTGCTGTCACCACAGCGGGGAAGAGTGTCACCGGTGTCACCGCCGCGGGGAATGGCGTCGCTGGTGTTGGCGGTGGCGTCGGGAGCGGTCCTCGGTGGCATCGGGAATGGCGTCACCGCTACCGGCAGCGGTGTCACCGCTGTCACCGGCATCAAGAGTGACGTCACTGCCACTGGGAATGGCCTGGCTGGCACTGGGGGTGTCCCTGCTGTCACCGCTGTCCCCACCGACGCCGACAGCTCCGGTGACTCTGACGACACCGTCATCGAGGAGGCGCCGGGCGAGGCCCCCCCTGCTGTCCCCAAGGATGTCCCCGGGGCTGTCCCCGCTGTCCCCAAGGATGTCCCCAGGGATGTCCCTGTCCCGCCGGGCTCCCGGGACTGGGAGCAGGAGCACCAGACCCTGCGGGCGCTGCGGGAACTGGGGGAGCCCCCCCCGGCCCCCCCCGGCCGGGCCCCTCCCCCGCCTGGCAGGTAAAGCCCCAAAAAGGGCCTTTCCCACCCAAAAGAGCCTTTCCCACCCAAAAAGGGCCTTTCCCACCCCAAAAAGGGCCTTTTGCCCCCAAGAAGAGCCTTTTGCCCCAAAAAGGGCCTTTCCCACCCCAAAAAGGGCCTTTCCCACCCCGAAAAGGGCTTTTTGCACCCCAAAAAGGGCCTTTCCCACCCCAAAAAGGGCCTTTTGCACCCCAAAAAGGGCCTTTCCCACCCCAAAAAGGGATTTTTGCCCCAAAAAGGGCCTTTCCACCCCAAAAAGGGCCTTTTGCCCCAAAAAGGGCCTTTTCCCCCCAAAAAGGCGCCGAAAGCAGCCGGGGAGGCTCAGGGGCTGAGGGTGGCCCCGAAGTTGGGGTGAGAGGGGAGGAGCGGGGAGAGCCCAGCCCCGAGGGCAGCTGGCAGGGAGGCTCAGGGGGGCCTTGTTTTGGGGTAAAATCCGGGGATTTGGGGCCACACCCGCCGGCTCACTGGGGGGGGGTTAATTAATTAATGTCTGGTTTTAGTGGGGGGGCGTCATTAAGGGCTGTGTGTGACGAAGTTGTGTTAATGAGCAGGGGTAATTAGTGCCTTGGGGAAGAGGGGAAGTGGCATCGGGCTAAATGGGGTGGGGACAGCGCAGGGACCACCTGTGTCCCCTCCTTGTCACTGTCCTCCTGTGACCTGGCCTTGTCACCCCCTGTGTCCCCTCCTTGTCATCCCCTGTGACCTGTCCCTGTCACCTCCTCTATCTTCCTTTGTCCCCTCCTTGTCACCCCCTGTGTCCCCTCCTTGTCACTGTCCTCCTGTGACCTGGCCTTGTCACCCCCTTGTGTCCCCTCCTTGTCATCCCCCTGTGACCTGGCCTTGTCACCCCCTGTGACCTGTCCCTGTCACCTCCTCTATCCTCCCTTTGTCCCCTCCTTGTCACCCTCTGTGTTCTCTCCTTGTCACCTGTCCTCTTGTGACCTGGCCTTGTCACCCCCTTGTGTCCCCTCCTTGTCACTGTCCTCCTGTGACCTGGCCTTGCCACCCCTTGTGTCCCCTCCTTGTCACTGTCCTCCTGTGACCTGGCCTTGTCACCCCTTGTGTCCCCTCCTTGTCACTGTCCTCCTGTGACCTGGCCTTGTCACCCCCTGTGTCCCCTCCTTGTCATCCCCTTGACCTGTCCCTGTCACCTCCTCTATCCTCCCTTTGTCCCCTCCTTGTCACCCTCTGTGTTTCTCTCCTTGTCACTGTCCTCCTGTGACCTGGCCTTGTCACCCCCTGTGTCCCCTCCTTGTCACTGTCCTCCTGTGACCTGGCCTTGTCACCTCCTCTATCCTCCCTTTGTCCCCTCCTTGTCACCCCTTGTGTCCTCTCCTTGTCACTGTCCTCCTGTGACCTGGCCTTGTCACCCCTTGTGTCCTCTCCTTGTCACTGTCCTCCTGTCACCTGCCTTGTCACCCCCTGTGTCCCCTCCTTGTCACTGTCCTCCTGTCACCTGGCCTTGTCACCCCCTGTGTTCCCTCCTTGTCATCCCCTGTGACCTGTTCCTGTCACCTCCTCTATCCTCCCTTTGTCCCCTCCCTGTCACCCTCTCTGTCCCCTCTCTGTCCCCTCTGTGCCACGATGCCACACCCCTGTATCTTCCCTCTGTGTCCCCTCTGTGCCTCCCCGTGTCCCCTCCATGTCCCCTGTGTGTCCCCTGTGTGTCCCCCCTGTGTGACCCCGCTGTCCCCTGGCTGTCCCCAGTGGTTCAGGACCTGCTCTTCTGGCGGGACGTGAAGAAGAGCGCGGTGGCCTTCGGCGCCAGCCTGGTGCTGCTGCTGTCCCTGGCCACGCTCAGCGCTGTCACCGTGGTGGCACACGTGGCGCTGGCCCTGCTCTCGGTCACCATCAGCCTCCGTGTCTACAAGGCCGTGGTGCAGGCCCTGCAGAAGTCCGAGGAGGGGCACCCCTTCAGGTGAGGA